>NC_057388.1:69350422-69508021 GCF_019320065.1 Cervus canadensis | reverse complement strand
TCTAGGCTTGTCATTGCTTTTCTTCCAAGGAGCAAATATCTTTTAATTTTATGGCTGCAGTCACAATCTGCAGTGATTTTGGAGCCCAGGAAAATAGCCTGTCACTGTTTCTATTGTTTCCCCATCTATTTGCTATGAAGTAATGGGACTGGATGCCATGATCTTAGTTTTTTGAACGTTGAGTTTTAAGCCAGGTTTTTCACTCTCCTTTCTTACTTTCATCAAGAGGATCTTTAGTTCCCCTTTGCTTTCTGCCATAAGGGTGGTGTCATTTACATATCTGAGGTTATTGTTATTTCTTTCAGCAATCTTGAGTCCAGTTTGTGCTTCTTCCAGCATTTTGCATGATGTACTCTACATATAAGTTAAATAAGCAGAGTGACAATATACATCCTTGTCATACTCCTTTCCCAATTTTGACCCAGTCCATTGTTCCATGTCTGGTTCTAACTCTTGCTTCTTGACTTGCATACAGGTCTTGCAGGAGGCAGGTAAGGTGGTCTGGTCCCATATCTTTTTTTTTTTTTTTTTCATTTATTTTTATTAGTTGGAGGCTAATTACTTCACAACATTGCAGGGATGTTTCAAGAGAACAGCATGTATATTATCTATAGTGAAACAGATCACCAGCCCAGGTGGGATGCATGAGACATGTGCTCGGGCCTGATGCACTGGGAAGACCCAGAGGAATTGGGTGGAGAGGGAGGGGGGATTGGGATGGGGAATACATGTAACTCCATGGCTGATTCATGTCAATGTATGACAAAACCCACTGGTCCCATATCTTTAAGAATTTTCCACAATTTGTTGTGATCCACACAGTCAAAGCCTCTAGCATAGTCAATGAAGCAGACGTAGATGTTTTCCTGGAATTCTCTTTCTTATGATCCAGCAGATGTTGGAGATTTGCTCTCTGGTTCTTCTGGCTTTTCTAAATCCAGCTTGTCCAGCTGGAATTTCTTAGTTCACATACTTTTGAAACCTAGCTTGAAGGATTTTGAGTATTACTTTGCTAGCATGTGAAATGAGTTCAATTGTGTGGTAGTTTGAACATTCTTTGGCATTGCCCTTCTTTGGGATTGGAATGAAAACTGACCTTTTCCAGTCCTGTGGCCACTGCTGAATTTTCAAACTTTGCTGACATATTGAGTGCAGCACTTTAATGGCATCATCTTTTACGATTTGAAATAGTTCAGCTGTTAGTTCCATCACCTCAACTAGTTTTGTTCATTTTGATGCATACTAAGGCACCCTTGGCTTCACACTCCAGGATCTGACTCTAGGTGAGTGATCACACCATCTGCTTATCTGGGTTATTAAGATCATTTTATATAGTTCTTCTGTGTATTCTTTTTTTTTTTCTTCTGTGTATTCTTGCCACTTAATTATGTTAATATTAGCAACACTGGTTATACTATATATTACCACAATTCTTGTATGATAAAAATAAAATGAAACTTTTAAAGGCTGCACTCATCCTTTATGTTAACTGTAATGTGCTAGAAAAAATTTAAAAAAAAGGAATAAAACATTTTATCTAATGGTGTGCTCAGGAAAATTGAACAGATAGAGCAAATTGAGGTATGGTATTGAATGTATCATCCTGAACAGCACTGTACAAACATTGAACTCCAGAAAAGTTTGATCATTTTTTTAAAATTTTAATTTCTGTTTACCAAAGAGCTTATACAGGGGACTTCCTGCAGTATTGATACTTGTCTTTCTTTCATTGTCATCCAGAGAGAGCAATTTTTAAAAGAGTAAATGAAATAGCTACTGTGTATCAACCAGGAAACTGATAGCTCAGTATCTGACAGCTGAGATTGGCCGAAGACTTCTGCTAAAAACAGAGTCATCGATTTTCCCTTTTTTTTCAGATGTACTCTACTCCATTTATTTTGTCAAAATTCTGTTTCCAAGCCATGGAGACGCATGGTGTATAAAGAAAAATCACACAGCTGTTATACACATGTCTGTGATTGTTCCTGATTTAAGATTAGAGTTTGAGAAGACAGTTAATCTAGTCTTCACTTGTGTGTGTTAGTTACTCAGTTATGTCCAACTCTTTGCGACCCAATGGATGGTAGCCCACCAGGCTCCTCCATCCACAGAATTTCCCAGGCAAGAATGGGTTGCCATTTCCTTCTCCAGGGGATGTTCCCAACCCAGGAATTGAACCCAGGTCTCTTATGTTGTGAGCAGGCTCTACCGTCTACCCTGAGCCACCAGGGAAGCCAAAAATAAGTAAACAAACCAAAAAGCATATGGAAAAATTAGTTCCCATAAATTTATAAAAATAAGTTATTTAATTTATATCATCTTTTTTCTATGTGTAAGCTTTTCCTCTCCAGCATATAGGCACATATTTATTAACTGGCATTTCCTTGCAAAATGTAATGGTCTTTTTAAAAAATTCCATATGAGAGAAAGCAGATTTTTAAATAACTGCCATTTAACTGTTTTCAAATAATTAATTTATAACTCTGTTTTAACTTATTGAAAGCAGTTCATTGAAAGTAAGTTGAGTTCTCAAACTTAAGTTTATTTGGTCATTTTTCAGGATTCTATTAGACTTTGAAAAAACCTACAATATCCAGTTTTTCAACAGGATAAACTTGAACATGAATAAGTAAATGCTCAAAAGAAACTTATTTGACTTCAATTTTTTAAAAATTATGTCTATTACATGACTCTAATTCTGTATTTTATTGTTTTAAGTCATTGTGGCAATTCTAATTGGATTTTAAGGCACATGATAAAAGTACATATTTTATTTATTTATTTTTTCAAAGTACATATTTTAAAACTTCAGCTATAGGTATTTATTTTATATGTAAAATATCCTCATAATTTTAAAATAATAAAATTATTAAATTTTATTATATAATAAAATTCTACAATATTTTGATAAGATATTTTGACAAAATTTTTTTGATAAAATATTTTGATAATTAAATTTTAAAATATTTTTAATTTTACAATTAAAATTTCAGAAAATATGTAAATTTTCTGAATCTTACCAATGATCAGATAGAAGTCTTAAGACTATAAAATAAAATTAAGAATGTTGGATTGATTGATAATGTAGGTACTTATTTACTGTAGATGGAATTTAATATGAGGAAATGTGAAGCAAACTGTTGTAAAACAGATGAAGATACCAGGTAATTCATTGTTCATGCTGCTAGTTTTGTTTTTTTTTTTTAATAATGGAGTCAATGGTTTTCCCTAACTGTACCAATTATTGTGACAAATTTAATATTTTTTGCCATGATCTTGCCAAATTCAACCTTGATTTATAAATAAAGCTATTTCTATCTTTACATGGCAAAGCTCAGTTAGTCTGAAATTTCATTATAAGTGGCAACTTCTGGGTACATTTATTTTACAAGGAAGCAGTTGATCTAGAGTTAACAAATCATAAAAATTTTTAGGAAGGCAAGATAAAATTATCAGTTGGTTATTGTATTGGCATATCAGGAACTCTCACAGGGTTGTAATTATAAATAAGGTAGATATGATACAAATGGCTAGATGTAGACCTGTGAAATCATGTAAACCTGAAGGGTCCTCATGGACAGAGGAGCCTGGCCGGCTACAGTCCATGGTCAGAAGAGTAAGACATGACTGAGCAACTGAGCACACAAGCCTATGATAACCATGTTTATATTTATGTGCTATCTATTTAGTGTGATTAGCATTTAAAAATCAAAACTCACTATTCTTCAGATCAGCAAAACTACCAGTAAGTAGCAATATAGATTAAAGAAATATTTGCAATTTTATAGTAGCATAGTTTGTTAATTATTTTTGGTATATGCCTAGTACATCATGAGAAATGCTGGACTGGATGAAGCACAAGCTGGAATCAAGATTGCTGAGAGAAATCACAATAACCTCATATGCAGATGACACCACACTTATGACAGAAAGTGAAGAACTAAAGAGCTTCTTGATGAAAGTGAAAAAGGAGAATGGAAAAAGTTGGTTTAAAACTCAACATTTCTGTCTTTGTGCCAGTACCATACTGTCTTGATGACTGTGGCTTTGTAGTAGAGTCTGAAGTCAAGCAGGTTGATTCCTCCAGTTCCATTCTTCTTTCTCAAGATTGCTTTGGCTATTCGAGGTTTTTTGTATTTCCATACAAATTGTGAAATTATTTGGTCTAGTTCTGTGAAAAATACCATTGGTAACTTGATAGGGATTGCATTGAATCTATAGATTGCTTTGGGTAGAATAGCCATTTTGACAATATTGATTCTTCCAATCCATGAACACGGTATGTTTCTCCATCTGTTTGTGTCCTCTTTGATTTCTTTCATCAGTGTTTTATAGTTTTCTATGTATAGGTCTTTTGTTTCTTTAGGCAGATATACTCCTAAGTATTTTATTCTTTTTGTTGCAATGGTGAATGGTATTGTTTTCTTAATTTCTCTTTCTGTTTTTTCATTGTTAGTATATAGGAATGCAAGGGATTTCTGTGTGTTAATTTTATATCCTGCAACTTTACTATATTCATTGATTAGCTCTAGTAATTTTCTGGTAGAGTCTTTAGGGTTTTCTATGTAGAGGATCATGTCATCTGCAAACAGTGAGAGTTTCACTTCTTCTTTTCCTATCTGGATTCCTTTTACTTCTTTTTCTGCTCTGATTGCTGTGGCAAACTTCCAACACTATGTTGAATAGTAGTGGTGAGAGTGGGCACCCTTGTCTTGTTCCTGATTTCAGGGGAAATGCTTTCAATTTTTCACCATTGAGGGTGATGCTTGCTGTGGGTTTGTCATATATAGCTTTTTTTATGTTGAGGTATGTTCCTTCTATTCCTGCTTTTTGGAGAGTTTTAATCATAAATGAGTGTTGAATTTTGTCAAAGGCTTTCTCTGCATCTATTGAGATAATCATATGGTTTTTATCTTTCAATTTGTTAATGTGGTGTATTACATTGATTGATTTGTGAATATTAAAGAATCCTTGCATTCCTGGGATAAAGCCACTTGGTCATGATGTATGATTTTTTTTAAATATGTTGTTGGATTCTGTTTGCTAGAATTTTGTTAAGGATTTTTGCATCTATGTCCATCAGTGATATTGGCCTGTAGTTTTCTTTTTTTGTGGCATCTTTGTCAGGTTTTGGAATTAGGGTGATGGTGGCCTCATAGAATGAGTTTGGAAGTTTACCTTCTTCTGCAATTTTCTGGAAGAGTTTGAGTAAGATAGGTGTTAGCTCTTCTCTAAATTTTTGGTAGAATTCAGCTGTGAAGCCATCTGGTCCTGGCTTTTGTTTGCTGGAAGATTTTGTGACAGTTCGTTTCCTTGCCTGTGATGGGTTCGTTAAGAATTCTATTTCTTCCTGGTTCAGTTTTGAAGTTATACTTTTCTAAAGAATTGTCCATTTCATCCAAGTGTCGCATTTATTGGCATAGAGCTGCTGGTAGTAATCTCTTATGTCCATTGTATTTCAGTGTTGTCTGTTGTGATCTCTCCATTTTCATTTCTAATTTTGTTATTTGGTTCTTCTCTCTTTGTTTCTTAATGAGTCTTGCTAATGGTTTGTCAATTTTGTTTATTTTTTCAAAAAACCAGCTTTTAGCTTTGTTGATTTTTGCTATGGTCTCTTTAGTTTCTATTGCATTTATTTCTGCCTTAATTTTTTTTTTTTTTTTTCTTCTGCTAACCCTGGGGTTCTTCATTTCTTCCTTCTCTAATTGCTTTAGGTGTAGAGTTAGGTTATTTATTTGGCTTTTTTCTTGTTTCTTGATGTAAGCCTGTAATGCTATGAACCTTCCCCTTAGCACTGCTTTTACAGTGTCCCATAGGTTTTGGGTTGTTGTGTTTTCATTTTCATTCATTTCTATACATATTTTGATTTCTTTTTTGATTTCTTCTATGATTTGTTGGTTATTCAGAAGCGTGTTATTTAGCCTCCATATGTTTGAATTTTTAACATTTTTTTTCCTGTAATTGAGATCTAATCTTACTGCACTGTGGTCAGAAAAGATGACTGGAATGATTTCAATTTTTTTGAATTTTCCAAGACCAGATTTATGGCCCAGGATGTGATCTATTCTGGAGAAGGTTCCGTGTGCACTTGAGAAAAAGGTGAAGTTGATTGTTTTGGGGTGAAATGTCCTATAGATATCAATTAGGTCTACCTGGTCCATTGTGTCATTTAAAGTTTGTGTTTCCTTGTTAATTTTCTGTTTAGTTGATCTATCCATAGTTGTGAGTGGGGTATTAAAGTCTCCCACTATTATTGTGTTACTATTAATTTCCTCTTTCATACTCGTTAGCGTTTGCCGTACATATTGCGGTGCTCCTATGTTGGGTGCATATATATTTATAATTGTTATATCTTCTTCTTTGATTGATCCTTTGATCATTATGTAGTGTCCTTCTTTGTCTCTTTTCACATCCTTTATTTGAAAGTCTATTTTATCTGATATGAGTATTGCAACTCCTGCTTTCTTTTGGTCTCCGTTTGCATGAAATATTTTTTTCCAGCCCTTCACTTTTAGTCTGTATGTGTCTCTTGTTTTGAGGTGGGTCTCTTGTAGACAGCATATATGGGGGTCTTGTTTTTGTATCCATTCAGCCAATCTTTGTCTTTTGGTTGGGGCATTCAACCCCTTTACATTTAAGGTAATTATTGATAGGTGTGGTCCCGTTGCCATTTACTTTGTTGTTTTGGGTTCACGTTTATACAACCTTTCTGCATTTCCTGTCTAGAGAAGATCCTTTAGCATTTGTTGAAGAGCTGGTTTGGTGGTGCTGAATTCTCTCAGCTTTTGCTTATCTGTAAAGCTTTTGAGTTCTCCTTCATATCTGAATGAGATCCTTGCTGGATACAGTAATCTAGGTTGTAGGTTATTCTCTTTCATTACTTTCAGGACGTCCTGCCATTCCCTTCTGGCCTGGAGGGTTTCTATTGATAGGTCAGCTGTTATCCTTATGGGAATCCCTTTGTGTGTTATTTGTTGTTTTTCCCTTGCTGCTTTTAATATTTGTTCTTTGTGTTTGATCTTTGTTAGTTTGATTAATATGTGTCTTGGGGTGTTTCGCCTTGGGTTTATCCTGTTTGGGACATATGGATTTATATAGAGATATAGTGATAATATATATATATATAGAGGATATACACTATTAATCTTCGAGTAATTTTCTCATGGCCTTTTCTTTTTGTCTTCCTTCTTCTGACTCCTATGATTCGAATGTTTGGGGCGTTCACAGTGTCCAGAGGTCCTGAGGGTTGTTCCTCATTTCTTTTGAATCTTTTTACTTTTTTCCTCTCTGCTCATTTATTTCCACCATTTTATCTTCTCCCTCACTTATCCTATCTTCTGCCTCCGTTATTCTACTCTTGGTTCCCTCCAAAGTATTTTTGATCTCATTCATTGCATTGTTCATTTTTAATTGACTCTTTTTTATTTCTTCTAGGTCTTTATTAAACAATTCTTGTATCTTTTCAATCTTTGTCTCCAGGCTATTTATCTGTAACTCCATTTTGTTTTCAAGATTTTGGATCATTTTTATTATCATTATTCTAAATTCTTTTTCAGGTAGATTCCCTATCTCCTCCTCTTTTGTTTGACTTGGTGGGCATTTTTCATGTTCCTTTACCTGTTGGGTATTTCTTTGCCTTTTCATCTTGTTTAGCTTGCTGTGTCTGGAGTGGACTTTCTGTATTCTGGAGGTCTGTGGTTCCTTTTTATTGTGGAGGATTTACCCAGTGGGTGGGGTTAGACGATTGGCTTGTCAAGGTTTCCCGGTTAGGGAAGCTTGCGTCAGTGTACTGGCGTGTGGAACTTGATTTCTTCTTTTTGGAGAGCAATGGAGTGCCCAGTAATGAGTTTTGAGATGGGTCTATGTGTTAGGTGTCACCTTGGGCAGCCTGTATGTTGACATTCGGGGCTATGTTCCTGTGTTGCTGGAGAATTTGTGTGGTATGTCTTGCTCTAAAACTTACTGGCTCTTGGGTGGTGGTTGGTTTCAGTGTAGGTATGGAGGCTTTTGGACGGTCACTTATTGCTTAAAGTTCCATGTAGTCAGTAGTTTTCTGGTGTTCTCAGGTTTTGGGCTTAAGTTTCCTGCCTCTGGATTTCTGTTTTATTCTTCCTGTAGTCTCAGGACTTCTCCAACTATACAGCACTGATAATAAAACTTCTAGTTTAATGGCGAAAAGATTCTCCCCTGTTAGGGACACCCAGAGAGGTTCACAGAGTTACATGAACAGGAGAAAAGGGAGGAGGGAGATAGAGATGAGCAGGAGGAGAAAAAGGGGGACTCAAGAGGAGAGAGACAGATCTACGCAGCTGTCTGTTCCCAGAGTGTTCTCCGTATCTCAGACACCTACAAGGATTCACAGAATTGGATTGGGAAGAGAAGGGGAAAGGAGGAAATAGAGGTGTTCTGAGGTAGAAAACAGAGAGTCAAGATTGGGAGAGAATAATCTTCGGTTTAAAGATAGGGCTTCTCTTTTTTTTTTTTTTGGTAAGGTTATAGTGTAGTGAAAATGAAAATGAAGAGTAGTAGAGGAGTACTAGAGGACTTTAAAAGAAATAAGAGAAAAAGAAAAATAGAAAATAAAAGAGAAAACGGAAAGGAAAAAAAAGAAGAAAAAAGAGAAAAAAGAAAAAGAAAAAAAAGAAAAAAAAACAAAAAAAAAAGAAAGAAAAAAAAAATTTTTTCCCCTAATTAAAAAAATCGTAAAAATCTATGTAAATGAAAGTTAAGGAGTAATGGGGGAGTAATAGGGAATTTTAAAGGAAAATAAAAGAGAAAAAATAAAAAAATATATAAAAAGAAAAAAAATTTTTTTTTTTTTCCTTACTTAGAAAAAAAAAAGTAAAAATATATCTAGGAGTTTCTCTGGAGCTGCTGCGGTCAGTGTGGGTTCGACTCAGTTTCAGATAGCTCCTCGTTCCAGCTTACACTTCTCGATATCTACAGGGCCCTTCCGGTGAAGTCGGTGTTTCCTACAGGGATTTTAATCTGTTGCACCAGTCCCTTCTGAAGCGGTTCCCTTTGTTTATTTGGCTTCTGTTTGCCGGTCTCTTCAGACCCTCATTTCCGCCCTGACACAGGCGGGCGGAGGTGGACTCTTATTCAGTCAGCTAGTTCCGTTGCGCTGCTGGGAGGGGCTGACGCTGCGGGGAGGGGCTGGCGCTGCGGGGCGGCGCTGACGCTGCGGGGAGGGGCTGGCCCTGCGGGGGCGGACTGGCGCTGCCGGGAGGGGCTGACGCTGCTTTCTCCGTCTGCCGCTGCTCAGGCTCCCGGCTGTTCTATATGGAGCGCGCCCCGCGCTGCGCTAGGTTCCAGCCCTCGGGTGTTACACAAAAGCGCGGAAGGAAAAGCTGCGCCTGCTCTCTGTGCCTTCCCCGTCAGAGCGGTCCAGGCAGCGAGGGGCTTGATGGGCGCACTATCCCCAGGTGTGGCGCACTCACTCCCTTCCGCGGACCCAGTCTCAGTTTCCGCTGACGCCAGTCGGGTGCGCGCGCCTTCCGCCCTCTGCGTCCCCAGCCCCAGTCCCCGCCCGCGCCGGTCGGGTGCCTGCGCCCTGTGTCTTGCCGCGACCTTCCCCTCCCCCCTGCCTCCTGCCTCCGGCGGGGCTGGGCGGGTCCGCAGCCTGCGACCTCTTCTTGGGACTTTCTCCGTCCCTTTGTTCTGCGAACGCCGGCAGTGTGTTCCGGCCGGTTAATTTTCTCTCTCTTGGTCTCCCACAGTTCAAGTTGGCACCTCACAGAAGCTCCCTCCGATTGTCCTCAGGGCACTCAGGCCCGGACCCTAGCCCAAGCAAGGCCGCCTAAGACTCCCTTCCCGGGACGGGTCTCCGTCCTTAGCTCTTTTGTCTCACTTTTTATCTTTTATATTTTGTCCTACCTCCTTTCGAAGACAATGGTCTGCTTTTCTGGGCGCCTGATGACCTCAGCTAGCGATCAGAAGTTGTTTTGTGAGGTATGCTCTGCATTCAGTTATTCTTTTGATGAATTTGTAGGAGAGAAAGTGGTCTCCCCGTCCTACTCCTCCGCCATCTTGGCTCCTCCTCCTATCTCTGAGGTTTAATTTGATGTCAAGGTACAAAGGCCAGATTCAGCATCAGGATGCCCAACTAAGATATGTTAATGCAAAGCAATAACAAAGAAACAATATCAACATGCACAATTAACCTGAGATGGTAAGATTTGCCATTTCCAGAGGCAAATGGACTAGAAAGGAAGGTATGTTATGAAGCCAGAAGGAGCTAGAGCCCAGTGGTGGTGGTTGTTCAGTCGCTTAGTCATGTCTGACTCTTTGTGACCCCATGGACTGCAGCACACCAGGCTTCCATGTCCTTCACCATCTCCCGGAGCTTGCTCAAACTCATGCCCCCTGAGTTGGTGATGCCATCCAACCATCTCATCCTCTGTCTCTCCTTCTCCTCCTGCCTTCAACCTTTCCCATGATTAGGGTCTTTCCAAATGATTTGGCTCTTGGAATCAGGTGGCTAAAGTATTGAAGTTTCAAGTTCAACATCAGTCCTTCCAATGAATATTCAGGACTGATTTCCTTTAGGATGGACTGGTTGGATCTCCTTGCAGTCTAAGGAACCCTCAAGAGTCTTCTCTGGCACCACAGTTTAAAAGCATCAATTCTTCAGCACTCAGCCTTCTTTATGGTTCAACTCTCACATCCATGCATGGCTACTGGAAAAACCATAGCTTTGACTATATGGACTTTTTTCAGCAAAGTAATGCCTCTGCAATATGATGTCTAGGTTTGTCAAAGCTTTTCTTCCAAGAAGCAAGTGTCTTTTAATTTCATGACTGCAGTCACCATGATTTTGGAGCCCAAGGAAATAAAGTCTGTCACTGCTTCCATTTTTTTCCACATCTTTTTGCCATAAACTGATGGGACTAGATGTCATGATGTTATTATTATTATTTTAATGTTGAGTTTTAAGCCAGTTTTTTCACTCTCCTCTTTCACTTTCATCAAGGAGCTCTTTAGTTCCTCTTCAATTTCTGCCATTAGGGTGGTGTCATCTGTATATTTGATGCAGATGTTATTGCTATTGTTATTGCTATTTCTCCTGGCAATTGTGATTCCAGCTTGTGTTGCATCCAGTCTGGCATTTCTCATGATGCATTCTGCATATAAGTTATTAAAGCAGGATGATGATATACAGCCTCGACGTATTCCTTTCCCAGTTTTGAACCAGTCTGTTGTTTTGTGTCCAGTTCTAACTATTGCTTCTTGACCATCATACAGGTTTCTCAGGAGACAGGTAAGGCGGTCTGGTACTCACACCTCTTTAAGAATTTTCCACAGTTTGTTGTGATCCACACAGTCAAAGATTTTAGTGTAGTCAATGAAGTAGATTTTTTTTTTTTTCTGGAATTCTCTTGCTTTTTCTATGATCCAACAGATGTTGACAATTTGATCTCTGGTTCCTCTGCCTTTTCTAAATCCAGCTTGTACATCTGGAAGTTTTTGGTTCACTTACTACTGAAGCATAGTTTAAACATACTATTGAAGCCTAGCCTCAATGGTAGTAGTGGTAATGAAAGTCACTCTGTTGCATCCGACTCTGCAATACCATGGACTATACAGCCCACAGAATTCTCTAGGCCAGAATATTGGAGTGGGTAGCCTTTCCCTTCTCCAGGGGATCTTCCTGATGCAGGGATTGAACCCGGGTCTCTTTCATTACTTTCCAATTATTTACCAGCTGAGCCACAAGGGAAATCCAAGAATAATGGAGTGGGTTGACTATCCCTTCTCCAGCAGATCTTCCCAACCCAGGAATCAAGCTGGGGTTTCCTGAATTGCAGGCAGTTTCTTTATCAGGGCTATCAGGGAAGCCCTAGTGGTATATGGAGTATAATCTAGGGGTCAATTGGCAGATGCTCTCATCCAAAAGGTATGTATTAGTCACTATGTGCTTGATAAACATCACAAAACTTCTATAGACTCATGTGTTGATAAAAGTAAGGGTTTAGAACATAAACTGTTTGAGTTCAATTGCTAACATTATTATGTAGAGCGGTAGTTTTCAACATGTGGTCCTCTGACCAGGAGTATCACTAAATCTTGGCCATACCCTGGGCCTCATGAATCAGAAACTCCAAAACTGGGCTCCAGGAAACTGTGTTTTAATAAACTTTGAAGGTGACGATTATGTACATTTAACATTGAAAACCACTGTCCTAGGTTAAATTATTTAACCTTATAAAGAAACTCAGGTCCATCCTCTGTCAAACAGAAATAATGACTGTAAGTACCTTTTATAGTCATTTGGAGAGTTACTGTGACAAAGGTAAAGCTTAGAAAATGGCAAGAACACATTTCAGTAGCTATTTTTACTACAGTTAGTAGTTTCCAGTCTATTTTTATTAAGAGAAGGAACTGTTTGCTTATAAGGCAGTACAACATAGTTGTTCAAGGCCCAGGACCAAAATAGCCTGAACTCAAAGCCTGGGTCAACTCAGATCTAGGGGTTATTCTCTCTCAGTCCTGTTATCTCATATGTAAAGTAGTTATACTAATGAAAGACCCTACATCAAAAGTTAGGCTAGTTACTATCCCATACCAAGAATTGAATTTAAATGCTACCTACCATTATTACCCCGTCAATTAATTTGGCTTGGGGGAGAAGAATTTGTTAATGTGTTAATTTATTTAAGTACATTATTGCTCTTAGAGTGAGTTCATTTCTTTTCTGTAGTATTTATTTCAAAAACTCTATTTTGCTCCATCCCTGAAAACAAAAACAAAACTAAAAAACAACAAAAAATCCACCTTTTCCCCACTTTCCTTCATAAGCAATCCTCTATATATAAAACAACTTCCTGTATTTGTTTACTTTTGAGTAATTCTTAAGCACTTCTCCTGGGTGAACTGAAGCTGAGGAAGGATAAACTAAAAAGGAAGGGACCTTAAATAATTATAAATAAGAAAGCATATCTGTGTTCATTTTAAGGGCCCAGAACAATCTTAAAATTTCTAAAAATCTACTTGGCTACCTTTCACAGGTCATGAGTAGTTGCCTATAAATATGAGATTCTTGTGCTGAATAAAATCAGGGTTTAGGCTACTTATAAAATACTTTCTTGAACTCTGAAAGTCAATTTAGCATTTCATGTCACTTTCAAAGTTTTTCTCACTTCAACAAGAGCCACTCATGTTGTCTGGGATGCTTGGTAATTGAGTTTCTCAAGGAATATGTGACACATTGTGATGTAGTGTAAAAGGATTTCAGTTATCCATTCCCGGATCCTTCATAATCGGCTAAAAATATATCTCAGTGTCCCCTGTCTGTGCTTCAGGAGGCCCTACCAATCTCGTATTTCTTAATCTGATATTATTTTCTGGTCATCAATTTGATTTCTCAGCAACCGTCAGGGCTTGGTCTTCTTTGAATAGCCTCATGTCTATAAATCTTTATTTCTTTTTTTTTTCAATTTTCCTCCCAGTCTCTGTTGATCTTAACTCCTAAATTTTTATCACTTGTAGCCTGAATCACAAGTGACCTTTTCATTGCCATCGGTCAAGTTTCCACTTAATAAGATTGGAATGGCCCTTGTCATTTAAAAAAGAATAATGAGCACTCCTCAGAATGAATGGTAGAGAGCAGAAATACCAAGGGGGAGGGGACAAGGAGACAGAGAAAGAGAGGGAAATGAAAGAAAAAATCCGGTGCTTTAAAGTTGAGGACTTCGCTGCCTGTAATTTCCTTATTTTTCATGCTTAATCTATTCAACCCCATGTTTTAAATAAATGATTGGTCACTTTTTCTGGAAAAATAGCTGGATAACTTGAGTCCCATAATGAGTCACTGTGAATAAACCAAATACTTTATATGATGAATTTATCATTTGAGGGGAAAGAATCTCAATACTTTTACTTTGACCAAAATGTACTGTTTATAACAACAAAAGAGCTCCTCAGGTGGTGCTAATAGTAAAGAATCCACCAGGAGACACAAGAGAGACAGGTATAATCCTGGGTCAGGAAGATCCTCCAGAGAAGGAAATGGCTACTCACTCCAGTATTCTTGCCTGGAGAAACCCATGGACAGAGGAGGCTGGCAGGCTACAGTCCATGGGGTAACAAAGAGTCAGATACGACTGAGTATCTCAGCACAATGAGGATAACAACAAAAAGTCAATCACTTAAATTTTTGTATTTTCTATGAAATGTTTTAAAAGATGTTTTGAAAAGAATTTTCATTTTAAAATGCTTCAAAGAGGTGACTACTTCCTTGTACAAAATATTTGTCTAGTCCCTTTCCACCTTCTTTGAAGATGAAAATTTTATCGAGTCTGGAGAGCATCTGACATCTATCTTATGCAAACAAAGTTTTTCTTTTTTTATTGCTCTTCTCATGATTCTTTGACAAACGTGTCAGATTTGCATTTTGCCATTCAACATGCATGTCGTATGCTGAATATATACATGCAGTGAGTATTTGGTATGTGCTTTAATAATAAACCACAGATTCCAATGTCTGGGAATTTGGGTCCAAGGGAAATAGACATGTGACTAAAAGAAACACTCACCTACAAAATGACTAAGAAATGCCAGAAGAAAATAAATATACATGATTCAGAATACTTTAGCAACATGAAAAAAGTGCTAGATTAAAATAATGATAATCAATATAATTTGGAAAGAAAATGGATTTTTGGCTGTGCGTGAAGATGAAAGAGTAGGCAGTTGATTCAGATATGCACTCAAAGGGCCTAGATTTGATTTCTTATTTTACTAATTATTGTAGATACAGGATTGATTTTCCACAGACTTAATGAAGTGATAAATATAGAAAGGTGATATATATATAATATGATATGGGTAACAGTCTCAGTAATGACCCTTCTCCCCATGAACCTTCCCTTCATAGGTTCCTCTCTTAAGAACTGTGGAAATGAAACTGTTGTGTGTGATTCTATTTCATGGGCATTTATGGAACAATTACTATGTATCTAGGCACACTTAGGTCTTATAAGTTAATATGTTTAAAAAATATTTCTAACATAAAAGTAACAGAACATTTGTAGTAGCTGTTAAGTAATATGACCTTACTATGTAAAATAGTATATTGTGTAGAAAATTAGAATATACATTGGAGCACTGTGACATAAAAGAAGCTAGACAGATGTTATCCAAACCATATTCCCAGGGGTCTGAGTAAGAGGATATATGAGAAAAAAATATCCTATGACTAAATGAGTGAAAAATCTGAATACTATAACATTATTTTAAAAAGTCAACATATTCATTTGTATAGTAAAGCCTTTGAAAATGGTTTCTGATTAATATTTAATATTTGTAACTACTGATATCTAAAGTGCATATGCTTGCACTATATAATATACAATATTATGACTCTCTGCGACCCTATGGACTATATAGTTATATATATATATATATATATATATATATATATATAGACTATAATTCTCCAGGCCAGAATACTGGAGTGGGTAGCCTTTCCCTTCTCCAGGGGATCTTCCTGATCCAGGGATTGAACCCAGGTCCCTCACATTGCAGGTGGATTCTTTACCAGCAGAACCACAAGGGAAGCCCATATAATAATTTACACATATATTACTCTCTCTACATAATATATATTTTAGTGTTTATATATATATATATATGTTTCCCTGGCTTCAGACTATACTACAGGGTTACAGTGATCAAGACAGGATGGTGCTGGCACAAAAACAGAAATATAGACCAATGCAACAGGATAGAAAGCCCAGAGATAAACTCAGGCACTTTTGACAAGAGAGCCCAGAATGTACAAAAGGCAGCAAAGACAGCCTCTTCAATAAGTGGTGCTGGGAAAACTGGATAGCTATATGTAAAATAAGGAAATTATAACACTATCTAACACCATACACAAAAATAAACTGCAAATGGATTCAAGATCTAAATGTATGGCAAGACACTATAAAATCTCTTAGAGGGAAACACAGGCAGGCATATAAGTCACAGCATGATCTTTTTTTTGACCAACCTCCTAAAATAATGAATATGAAAACAAAAATAAACAAATGGGACCTAATCAAACTTCAAGGCTTCTACACAGCAAAGGAAACCATAAAAAAGATGAAAAGACAGATGGGAGACAAAACATTTGCAAAGGAAGCAACTGACAAATAATTAATCTCCAAAATATACAAAAGCAGCTCATGCATCTCAATATATTAAAAAAAAAAAAATAAGTGCTTAAGACCTAAATAGACATTTCTCCATAGAAGACATAAGAAGGCCAAGAAGCACATGAAATGATTCTCAACATCTCTAATTAGACAAATGCAAATCAAAACTATACTTCACATGGTAAGAATGGCCATCAATAAAAAATGTACAAAAAATAAATGCTGAAGAGGGTGTGGAGAAAAGGGAATCTTCTTACACTGTTGACAGGAATGTAAATTGATACAAACACTACGGAAAATAGTATGGACTTTCCTTAAAAAACTAAAATTAGAACTACCACATGATCCAGCAATCCCATTGCTGGGCATATATCCAGACAATAACTTAATTTAAAAAGATACATGCACCTCAATGTTCATTGCAGCACTATTTACAATCACCAGGATATAGAGGCAACCTAAATGTCCATCAACAGAGGCATGGATAAAGAAGATGTGGTACATATGCACAAGGGAATGTTACTCAGCCATAAAAAGGAACGAAATTGGGTCATGTGTGGAGATGGGGATGGGCCCAGAGACTGCCATACAAAGTGAAGTAAGTTGGAAAGAGAAGAACGAATATTGTATATTAATGCATATATGGGGAATCTGAAAAATTTGGTATAGACAATTTTATTTACAAAGCAGAAGAGGAGAACAAACAAAGGCAGAGAACAACTATATGGATAACAAGGGGGAAAGTGGGAGGTGGGATGAATTGGGAGACAGACTGACATATATACACTGTTAGTAAAATAGATAACTAATGAGAACCTATAGTATAGCACACAGACCTCTACTCAATGCTCTGGGTGACCTGAAAGGGCAGGAAATCCAAAACAGATGTACACACACACACACACACACACACACTTAACTGAATAACTTTGCTATATTGCTCACAACATTGTAAAGCAACTATATTGTAATAAAAATTAAAAAGAAAAGGTTTTAAAGAAACATGTCCATTATAAAGAACTATGAAAGAAACCCACTGCCAAGTAAACCGTGACATGTGTTCTTAACACAAAAAATTTACAGAAAGATATGTTTTCATGGAAATTTATCACATACTACTTCTGTGTTTGTATGAAAAGGTAAGTGAATAAATGGTTAACATTTTCCTAAAACATTTTTCATGTTTAGAGTTTGGAATTTGGAAGCACTTTTCTATTTGAGTCATGAATATCCATATTTTTCTGCAAATAGTAACCTTTGTTCCATCAAAGTGTTGGTGGCACAGGATTTCTTAAAATAATCTAACAAGCTCTAAGTCATTAGAGATAATTTCTGAGGAGACTTGTAACTGAATATAGTCAGTCTGCTTGCTTTCTGGGTTTAGGAATAAAGCACAAGCCCTCTGCTTGACCACATCCCACCATCTCACAGCTATTTGCTTCCTAGGAAACAAAAGAAGACTACAGTATCGTCTTTGAGATTCTCATCTGAGCCACTGGTACCCATCTGCACCTTTTGATCTTGCATTGCATGCAGGCAGCAAGGACAATCATCCCATCACACTCTCAAGAGGCTTTGGATTTCAAGAGATGGTAATACGTGGAGGAAAAATGCACCCAGAACAAATAAAGCACATCATTCCTTTAAAAGGTCAAGCATGGCATTAGAATGAGAACATTTTAACCTTTGATGAAACATTCTGAAATCAGCAAGTGTGCAAAGGAATGACAGCAAATTTCCTTTAGTGAAGTGAAAGTGTTAGTCACTCAGTTGTGTCTGACTCTTGGTGACCCCATGGACTGTAGTCTGCAAGGCTCCTCTGTCCATGGAATTCTCTAGCCAAGAATACTGGAGTGGGTAGCCATTCCCTTCTTCAGGGGATCTTCCTGACCCAGAGATTGAACCTGGGTCTCCTGCATCGTAGGCAGATTTTTTTACCATCTGAGCCAAAAAAGAAGACCTTCCTTTATTGAACTTATCCTCAACTCTTCAATCCTCTGCCTAATGACAAAGAACTTCTCTTTCGGGGAGTCAACTTGAAGGCAAAACAAAAGATATTCTGTAAGAAATACTAAATGCTAAGTGGCTACTTTATTTAAATATAAATATTCTATTTCAAATAACCTATTTATCTCCAGGATTTGCCTTTAGCTCTGGGGGTGGAGGAAACTCTTTTGAAGCTAGAATATGTTTAGAGATAAGTTTTTCAGCTTACATAAAATACAAGTTACACTGGAACAGTACATCAAAATTAACATTTTGAATTGCTGAGGCATTTTTCAATATATTGGGTTAAATAAAAGGGATTTCACTTAAATTTTTTCAACATTCAGTAAATCTACTTCATAGAAATAAAAAATTGTACTTGGCTCTAGTCAACTTCTGTTTCCAAGAAGATGTGGTAAACATACTTTTCTTTCTCCCAGTAAATATATCAGGCAATCCTGGACATTATATATAAAACAGTCATGAGAAGATGCTAACAAGTAGTGGAAACAAGCCAGATTGGCTAGGATGATTCCAACCTGAGGAACGATGTAGTGATGTGTTCCCTGGACTTTCCTTTTGCCTCATATGTCCCACACTGCAGATGGTGACTGCAGCCATGAACTTAAAAGATGCTTGCTCCTTGGAAGAAAAGCTATGACCAAGCTAGACAGCATATTAAAAAGCAGAGACATCACTTTGCCAACAAAGGTCCTTATAGTCACAGCTATGGTTTTTCCAGTAGTCATGTATGGATGTGAGAATTGGACCATAAAGAAGGCTCAGTGCAAAAGAATTGATACTTTTGAACTGTGGTGTTGGAGAAGACTCTTGAGAGTCTCTGGCACTGCAAGAAAATCAAACCAGTCAATTCTAAAGGAAATCAGTCCTGAATATTCATTCAAAGGACATACGCTGAAGCTGAAACTCCAATACTTTGGCCACCTGATGCGAAGGACTGACTCATAAGAAAAGACACCGATGCTGGGAAAGAGCAAAGGCAGGAGAAGGGGACAACAGAGGACAAGATGGTTGGATGGTATCACTGTCTCAATGGACATGAGTTTGAGCAAGCTCCGAGAGATGGTGAAGGACAGGGAAACCTAGGATGCTGCAGTTCATGGAGTTGCAAATGATCAAACATGTCTGAGCAATGGAATAACAACAACAATCTCAGACTGGTAGTTGAAGAAGTCACAATCTGGAAATGTTAACAGTGCACACTACAAAAGCACCAGAGAAGTCTGCTCCATGTAGCCAAAGGAACAGTCTAGGGCAGTCAAGCCAAAGAAAACTTTAAGACAATAGCCACTTTACTCCGACCAAACGCTGCAGAAGAAACCTGTGGACTCCCACCACTACTCACCCCAGCAGAGACTAAGTAGTGAGCCTAGATCTCCACCCACATGGAGTGGTAAAATGTGCCTCCCAAGCCCCTGAGTTGGTGTTAGGGAAGATTAAGTAGAGACGAAGGATTTTCCTTCCTTCCATAAGATGAGGCTCCCCCACCATACACAGTGTGTTAGTCACACAAGGATCCTAAAATGTCACAGCCATTTGCCCTCCCTGGTTTGTCATCAAAAGCTTTTAAGGGCAGCATTCGTCTCACATTGCCTCTCTCTCCTTCATCTCTAGTCCTGCAAGCTTCCAAGGCTTTGCCCTTTGGTTCCTCAGAAGCTGGTGCTACGCTTTGTCAGGTTCCAGACAACACTGATGTCAAGTATAAACAAAGAAGACCTTCTTTCTGTCTGCTCCCTGCAGGTACTCGGATTTTACAAAGGTTTGTGACTATATAGCATCCAATGTCATTTTACGGTCATGAGGAAGCAAATATTGGTTACATTTCTTCAATGTCTTTAAAATTCTGAAATTTTGAAAATAACTGAAAAGAAAACTTGAGGATGAAAACCACATGCTAAGACAGGCTGAGCTGAAAGCTTGAAGGAAACTGGATTTTGATGACTCCATGAGATCAACAGTGGATTGCTTACTTCTTATTTACAAGAAGAAGATAGATGATTAGTAATTTAAGCCATTGCTTTTCAGGTTGTCTGTTACTTGTAGAAAAAGGCAATCCTATTTAATATATTTGCCATTCTGTGTTTCAGATTCTTGCACAGGTGTGACTTTGTCACAGTGCTTTTCTCTTTTAGTTGTTAAGGCATTAAGTTAGATTTGAGAGTGCCATGCAGATGTTTAGATATTCAGGAGAACAGTAAGAATAAGCTCTCCAGTGTGACCACAGCTTTCCAAATACAGACTAATGTGGAGAATAGTTAAATCAGAAGTAAGATGAAGGTCCTGAATCTTGACTCCATTTCAAAAGAGTGCCCTGGTTGCACAGAAGCCTGATATTTCAAAAGAAACAATTCTGTGGGAGCTTAGGCTCCATCTTGTGATGTCAGACTGACCAAGAATTTACCACCTGTCAATCAGAACCAAACCAGGTGTCAGGGGAAGAAGATGTCATGTGGCTTCTCTCCCCTGACTTGCAGCCTTCCACTCAGAACAGCACTGGAGTGAGGGCCTAAGGGTTTCTCAAAGCTGAAATGATAAGAATAAAGGGTTATTGTGGGCATGTCCATGGGATTAGAGAGCTGAGAAGTTTAAGAACCTAAAGTTAAAGGAAATCATCATCATTTTAAGGTGCACTAACAAACTTGAATTATTTTTTCCATTCTACAGATTACTACTATCATAAAGTAGCCCTGATTTATTAGGGCATTTCTGTTCCTTAGGAAAACTCCTTAGAAAATAGAGTAACAGTGGCATACTGCTTCTTTTGCACTTTTCCTTGGCAGAGGAATTGCTGGGATCCTCATTAGTTGGCTGGTGCAGGGTACAATAACTTGTCACTCTTTAATGTCACAGGGATGTTTCCTTCATTAGATCCCCATAGAGTATGCATGGTAAATATGTGAAAAGACAGTTTCTTTCATGAAGCACTTATATGCATATGAATCTGTTTAGTATAATGAAATTATTATACATAGATTTCTACTTGTTTAGTATCTGATTTGTCCAGCTTGACTGTTTATTTTATCAGGGCAGAAATTACACCTAATTTTTTCATCTTTCACTTCCTAAATCTTAGCACATAGTAGGTTCAAGATGCATCTGTTGAACAAATGAAGGCATGGGTTTTTAAGTAAAAATGAAAGTCAAGATTCACGGCACACTATTAATTTCAAGAATAAATGTATAACTTTGGAATTACTGTGAAATGACTTGAAAAATTACTTGAGATCCTGACCTACCTGTTATTATAAAAGCTCATCGAATTCTTACTGGCACAAGAAATGGAATGTTCCTGCCTAGTGACCACTGTAATCTTTGAATAAGCTTTTAAAAAATGTTCTAAATGGTTTAATAATGCTTTCTATTCTTGTATGTAGTTTCAAGAAATTTATTAAGTCATCTGGATTTAGCCCAGAAACGAATGTCATTACAATGGCCAAATATATCTCAGCTGGAATATTTTACAGCAAAGCTACCAACACAAAAGACACCTAAAGAGCTAGAAGTGACAGTACGGCAGAAAACACTGGTTGACTAATTTTTTCCCCCAAATCACCTAAAACCATGGATGTCGGCTTCAAAGGTATCACACAACTTTTTAGTAAAATCATTTAAGTCTTATTTGAAAACCCATGGTATTTCTGACAAGTTCCAAAGAAAAATTTATTCAAATTAGATTTTTTTTAAAGCAGTACAGTAAATACAATAAAGAAATACAACTCTACAGTCTACATATAGCAGTAGAAACATTAACCAGTCGAGAACTGCTCCTTTGCTAGGGAGAAATTACATTGATGATATTTTTCAGTTAGTTAACAGAAAATCATGTTTATGTTCTTTCACCCCACTGAGACTTAAAGCTTATGTATGGATCTTCATTTGGATATTTTAAGGGTAGACCTCCACTCTTAAAATAACCATATTAGAAAATGAGTATATATCCACATTAGAAAATAATTTTGAAAAACAATGAGTATATATCCATACTAGAAAATAATTTTGAAAAACAATGAGGCTTCTTTTAAGTGGAATACTAAGTAATTTATCAAACTCCATATCTGACCACTGTAGATATAAATTTGTTATTTTAAAATGTTTCTCAAGTACTATAATTATCAGTTGACAATGCTTTTGAAAGTTAATAAAAATCAGCCTTGCTTTTTTTTTGTATTGCTTTAATTGCAGTGTACATTAAACTCTAATATAGTGCCTATAGTATTGTAAATATGAAAAACTGTGAAAAATTTTTTCACGAGGCACTCTTCATATGCATATATATATGTTTAGTAACATGATTTGCTCTGGATGCTGGATGGCTTAAAAATGTATGACTTATAGCTCTATTGCCATATGAAAGCCCACTTTTAAAACTTCAGTTACAGGGTTTCCCAGAGGTTTCTGTCAAAATTCTAACATACTGCTTTGGGAAGATATTCAATTAGAATTCAGCAAATTATGGCCACAGGCCAAATCTAGCCCACTGCCTATTTTTGTACCTAAAGTTTTAATGGTAAACAGCCTCACCTATTCATTTACATCGTGCCTAGAGCTGTTTTTGTGTCACAGTGACAGAGTTGAGTAGGTGTAACAGAGTCTGAAGAGCCTAAAATTGAAAAATATTTACTATCTGTCTGGCCCCTTACTGAGAGAAAGTCACTGACTCTCAGTAACAACTAATTAGTAACAACTAATTTCAACTATGCTTATGAGATTCAATATATACTACTTTGCAGAGAATCAGGTAAAAGAGAACCTAAAAGGACAATATCGACATCCCTGGCCATAGGTACTAACATCCTGGAAAGGCTTATGAGCTGCAGGCTACCCCAGAGTAAAATGAGGAAGTAGAGGTAAATTCAATGGGAGTAACAAAAAAAAAAAAAAAAAAAAAACGGGGAGGAGGGGAATTCCCTGATAACTCAGTTGGTTAAGAATTCGCTTGCAATGCAGGAGACTCCGGTTCAATCCCTGGTTCGGGAGAAAGGATAGGCTACCCACTCCAGTATGCTTGGGCTTCCTTTGTGGCTCAGCTGGTAAAGAATCTATCTGCAAGGTGGGAGACCTGGGTTCCATCCCTGGGTTGGGAAGATCCCAGGGGAAAGGCTATCTGCTCCAGTGTTCTGGCCTGGAAAATTCCATGGACTGCATAGTCCATGGGGTCGCAAAGAGTAGGACATGACTGAGCGACTTTCACTTTCACTTTTCACACCAAAAAAATCAACTTTAGCTATTTAATCACTTTGCCAATCAGTGCCTTGTTAAACAAAGGAGTGAAGTTAAAAAGTGGGGGAGTAGGAAGTATAGACTACTGACTGTAAGATAGGCTCAAATATATATTATACAAAACAGGGAATATAGCCAATATTTTGCAATAACTGTAAATGGAAAGTAACCTTTAAAATTATATAAAAACTTTAAAAAATAAATACAGGTTCTTTAGTAAGTTTCTGAGTCACTGTTAATTACTATGGTTATTTAATGGTACCCTGAATAGGTGCATACTTCTTCCACATCAAGAGAAACAACAATAAAACATCAAAAAGAATACACCTTTTCATTCTCTGCTGAATAAAATAAGACACAAAAAAAGGAACTTAAAGAGAAATTAAACTACTGTTGTTTTACACTTGGGCCATCACACATTTTAGTAGCTTATCCATTTTCATAGAAATTTTAAGTTCAAGAATAGTTTTAGTTTTATAGCATCTTAATAAGCAATTCCAAGCATTTTAGAGAGTTTTATCATAAAATTTAATAATACATAAAAATAGCATTTTTTGCCATCATCAACATATGAAAACACAGAAAAGCAAGTTCAGATAGGTGGTCTCATTGCAAACCCCCAAACTGAAATACAATTATCAGCTAGGATTTACATTTCCTTTTGGGAAAATGTGAACATATGTTTGTAATAAAGAGATTTTTTTAAAAATCAAAGTATGTGGAAGGAAAAAAAATTAATTTCCTGTTAAATTCCTGGAAAAAGGGTAGACCAGTTCAAAATAAAAATGACAAACTAACTATGCATGAGTTTAAAGTGTTTCAGGTTATTGGCAAGCATTTTTGGAACTGAGACAGACATCACAGCACAGGTATGCCACTAGGGCAACTGCAACTGCATGTTCTGTGACCCAGCAGGGGGATGAAATGGTCAGAGCAAAAGTCAACAAAAAGTCACACAACATCAGCTGTCAGCCAAGATGGATGGGCAGTAGGAATCAGTTTAACCTCCTGCCTTGAAATACTAAAAACCAGTTAAATACTTGAAACAATGATTTTAAGATATTGGGCAATAGGCAGCACAGAACAGTTCTTTCTGAGAGAAGGCAAAAAAGTGAGTCCTATGACTAGTGGGTTTCCTTTATATAAAGCTGGGATCCTCAAAGATCTTTATTGTGTAACTGGGATAGCTAGGACATAGCTATCAATTTGAGCTTTAACTGATACTGCAAAACACTTTTGCAAAGAGGTTGTAGAAATTTACATTCCCAGCAGCAGTGTATGAGAGTATTTTTTATTTTCTCAGTTTTCAATATTTCATATTGAACAGTTTTAGGTATATAGCAGTTTCTTATTGAGATTTTGATCTGTATTTCCTTAAAAATCTTTTCAAAGGTTTATTAGCTTTTTGATGAAGTGTCCATACTTCTTTTGTGTGTGTGTATATATATTTTTTTTCCTTTTGGTTTGAACTTTTTGTTATTCTAATTGATTTGCAGGAAGTTCTGGGTACTATAGATTTAAGCTATTTGCTGTTTTTACTGAAAATATCTTCTTCTATTTCCTGGCTTGCTTTTTCATTATTTTACTGGTGTCTTTTGAGCAACAGAAGTTTGTAATTCTATTATCAACTAATCTGACAAGAATGTTTTGCTTAATATTTTTTTAGGCTCTGTTCAAGAAATGTTTACCTTTCACATGATAAAGGATTTTAAAATAATCTCAAAAAGTAGTAGCTAGACAGAATTTAATATAGTGGATTTCAACAGCAATTAACAAGTTGATCTGATAGACTAGAAAGAAACCCTATGCCAGATGATGAGATAAAATATGTTTTATAAGCATATATTCTTTGAGTCTCTTTCATAATAGCTTCATAAAAACAGCTACTGCCAACTGATACATGCCAATATTGTTTGGATTTTCAACCACTTCTCTTAGTGCTACACAATCATTAGATGCATGATTGGACATCCAAGTTATAACAAGTGGTAGTTTTATTAAGTATTTTGATAATGTTTAACATGGATTACCACCTTTTTTCACTGCCAGGCTTCTAACATCATCTATCCACAAATCAGGATTGGTTTATAATCCCGCAGTAACAAAAAGAATCAAATCTCAGTGGGTTAACACAACAAAAATGTATTTCATGCTGGTACAACATAACAGTGCAATTAAGCATTGAGTCACGGTGATTATTAGACACTTAGCAATACAATACAAGCTTCATAACAACTAGAAAAAATTGGAAGTATTTTGTTAAATAGCACTACTGACTACTGCATATAAAAGAAACATTCTCAAATGTTACCAATTAATAGATTATACAACATATCATAAGGAATTACACAGAACTGAATTACACAGAACTGAGCAAAAGTCAGCTAAATTTAAAAGCTGGCAAACAGTAGGAAATGAATATCCACATCCAAAAATATCTAGCTAAAAAACAATCATGCAGAATCTTGCAAATAAGTCACAATCCCAAATAAACTATAATAGAGATTGAAATATATTAAGAACTAATTTAATAATGAAAATACAATATGTCTGTGCTTTTTAAATATAGTTAAAACTGTAGTTTCATCAAACCCTTTAATCTTAAATGCTCATATGGGAAAAGAATAAACACCACAGCAGGAGCATCAGTCAGTCCCTGCACACACTTGGGTGGGTGCAAAACCAGTTCAGTAGTGTGACACCAACTCTCCTTGCCACAACACAGCCTCTAACCAAGACATGCACGCTAGGGGGAAAAGTGAAACCAGCACAGAAGGGCAGCCCCAAGCCCTCCCAACCCAGTCACGCCCCAAATCAAGGCAGAGACTTCCATCACAACTGGAAGAAACCCAATTCTCTCAAGATTTCTACTTCACGCTCTTGGACTCACCTCTGTCCTTGATAAGGCCACTGAGCATAAAGGAAGCCTGTGGTTCTAGACACCTGCTTCTAGATCTATCCTCTCCAGCTTCAGCCCTACCTCCCACCAAGGCTAGAGCTGCCAGCACACCTCCAGGGAAGACGCAGCCTGCACTTACTTCAGATCCAGCTTTCCCACCAAAGCCACTGGGCCTACTCAGATTGCATAGGGACACTTGCACTCGTGTACACAACTTCAAGACCAGGATAGAACATTGTTTCACATAACTCCACAGAGACAGAGAAAGTCAAACTGAGAAGTCAGAGGAATATATTCCATATGAAAGAATAAGGAAAAAACTTGGGGAAAAGCCCTAATGAAATAGAGATAAATAATTTAACTGATAGAAGGTAATAGTAATAAGAATGCTAACTAAACACGGGAAAGAATAGATGAACACAGTGATAATTTTAACAAAAGCTAGAATATAGGAAAAAGAATACAGTAATTGTAATAAAAAGTACACTAAAGTGAATTGTCAGGTCCATTTTTCTCCCTTGGTTCTTGTCTTATTATAGCAAAGAACTGGAACAACAGACTAGTTACTGTTCCAGCAGGCAGGATTTATTAGGCAGGCAGCATGCAATGCACTCTCAAGATGTGAGAGCAGACTAAACCCTATAGGAGTGGTCTCAACTCATTTGACTTCCCTCTTTGTACTTTTTGTCTCTTCCTTTTGGCTATTCCTGGGGTTAGACTGGCTACTCCCCATGCAAATTGGGGCCTGTACCCATCACCAATCAGGGGAGGGAATGCAAATAGTGTGTATGTTCAAGGCCAATCAGGGAAGGGGGTGTGTTTGGGTGTGTTTTCACGTCAGAGGCTCTCATTCTGAGCTGCGGTTTTTCATAGGCTTTCTTTGTCCCTTTTGTGGGTTTTTTCTAGTTGCCACTTCCTCTAAATGCCACCGTGGACTCCTTTTTCTACTCTATCTAGTGAAATGAATAGCAGATTAGCTGATATAGAAGAATGCATCAGTGATCTGGAATATAGAATCCCTGAAATCAAATCATTCAATCAGAATATCAAAAAGAAGCAAGCTTTTAAAAATAAAAATAGTTTAAGGGACCTTTGAGACAACATCAAGTGTACTAACATTTGCATTATAAGTGTCCCAGAAAGAGAAGAAACATAAAAAGGTTTAGAAAATGTATCTGATGAAATCATGGCTGAAAGCTTACCCCTACCTGAAGAAGGAAACAGATGGCCAGATACATGAAGCACAGCGAGTCCAAAACAAGATTAACCCAGAGACAAAACCAAGACATATCATAATTAAATGGAAAACATGAAAGCACAGAGAATTCTAAAGGCAACAAGAGAAAAACAGAGAGACATACAAGGGAACCACTAAATGACTGACTGCTGATTTTTCTGCAGAAACTTTGCAGGCTGTCAGAGTGACATGATATGTTTAAAGTCCTGAAAAGGAAAAACCTACAATTTGAATATTCTATCCAGCAAGGTTATCATTCAGACTTGGAGAAATAAAGAGCTCCTAAGACAAACAACATGTGAAAGAGTTCATCAATATTAATTCTAAGCTAGCCTTATCAGAAGTGTTAAAGACTCACCTTAAGTGAAAAAGAAAAGGCTACAACAAGAAAAAAAAAGTAGGAAGAAAAAAATTCCACTAGGCACTATGCTTTATTAAAATGATGGAAAAACATTGGAAAATACTTAACATACAATCTTATTAAACTAAAAAAACAAAATTATATTATTGTAATTATATGAAACTAAATCAATGCAGAAAAAAAAATGAAACAACTGTGGTTTAATCAGGAAACAATACATAGAAATAATTTGAACACTAACACTCAAGGGAAACCATTCAATATCACAGTAATCCAAGTCTATGCCTCAACCAGTAATGCTGAAGAAGCAGAAGTTGTACAGTTCTATTACGAAGACCTACAGACCATCTAGAACTAACACCAAAAACAGATGTCCTTTTTATTATAGAAGACTGGTAGGCAAAAGTAGGAAGTCAAGAGATACTTGGAGTAACAGGCAAATTTGGCTTGGAGTAGAGAACGAAGCAGGGCAAAGGTTAATAGAGTTTTGCCAAGAGAACGCACTGCTCAAAGCAAACAACCTCTTCCAACAACACAAGAGAAGACTCTACACCTGGACATTGCCAGATAGTCAATACCAAAATCAGATGGATTATATTCTTTGCAGCCAAAGATGGAGAACTTTTACACAGTCAGAAAAAACAAGACTGGGAGCTAACTGTGGCTCAGATCATGAACTCCTTATTACCAAATTCAGACTGAAATTGAGGAAAGTAGGGAAAACCGCTAGATCATTCAGGTATGACCTAAATCAAATCCCTTACAATTATACAGTGGAAGTTATGAATAGATTCAAGGGATTAGATCTGATAGACAGAGTGCCTGAACAATGATGGACGGAGGTTCATGACATTGTACAGGAGACACGGACCAAGACCATCCCCAAGAAAAAGAAATGCAAAAAAGCAAAATTGTTGTCTGAGGAGGCCTTACAAATACCTGAGGAAAGAAGAGAAGCAAAAGGCAAAGGAGAAATGGAAAGATATTCCCATTTGAATGCAGAGTTCCAAAGAATAGCAAGCCTTCCTCAGTGATCAATGCAAAGAAATAGAGGAAAACAATAGAATGGGAAAGACTACAGATCTCTTCAAGATAATTAGAGATACCAAGAGAACTTTTCATGCAAAGATGGGCACAATAAAGGACAAAATGGTATGGACCTAACAGAAGCAGAAGATATTAAGAAGAGGTGGCAAGAATACACAGAAGAACTATACAGAAAAGATCTTCATGACTCAGATAATCACGATGGTGTGATCACTCACCTAGATATCCTGGAATGTAAAGTCAAGTGGGCTTTAGGAAGCATCACTATGAACAAAGCTAGTGGAAGTGATGGAATTCCTGTTGAATTATTTCAAATCCTAAAAGATGATGCTGTGAAAATGCTGCACTCAGTATGCCAGCAGATTTGGAAAACTCAGCAGTGGCCATAGGACTGGACAAGGTCAGGTTTCATTCCAATCCCAAAGAAAGCCAATGCGAAAGAATGCTCAAACTACTGCACAATTGCACTCATCTCACATGCTAGCAAAATAATGCTCCAAATTCTTGAAACCAGGCTTCAACAGTACCTGAACCCTGAACTTCCAGAGGTTCAAGCTGGATTTCGAGAAGGCAGAGGAACCAGAGATCAAATTGTCAACATCTGTTTGATCTTTGAAAAAGCAAGAGAGTTCCAGAGAAATATCTAGTTATGCTTTATTGACTATGCCAAAGCCTTTGACTGTGTGGATCACAACAAACTGTGGAAAATTCTGAAAGAGATGGGAATACCAGACCACCTGACCTGCCTCCTGAGAAATATGTATGCAGGTCAAGAGGTAACAGTTAGAACTGGACATGGAAGAACAGACTCGTTCCAAATTGGGAAAGGAGTACTTCAAGGCTGTATACTGTGACCCTGCTCATTTAACTTATATGCACTGTTTATCATGCGAAATGCTGGACTGGATAAAGCACAAGCTGGAATCAATACTGCCAGGATAAATATCAATAACCTCAGATATGCAGGTGACACCACACTTATGTCAGAAAGCGAAGAACTAAAGATCATCTTGATGAAAGTGAAAGAGGAGAGTGAAGAAGCTGGTTTAAAGCTCAACATTCAGAAAACTAAGATCATAGCATCTGGTCCAATCTCTTCACGGCAAATAGCTGGGGAAACAGTGGAAATAGTGAGAGACCTTATTTTGGGGGGCTCCAAAATCACTGCAGATGGTGACTTCAGCCATGAAATTAAAAGACACTTGCTCCTTGGAAGAAAAGCTATGACCAACCTAGATAGCATATTAAAAAGCAGAGACATTACGTTTCCAAGAAAAGTTCCTCTAGTCAAAGCTATGGTTTTTCCAGTAGTCATGTATGGATGTGAGAGTTGGACTATAAAGAAAGCTGAGTGCCGAAGAATTGATGCTTTTGAACTGTGGTGTTGGAGAAGACTCTTGAGAGTCCCTTGGACAGCAAGGAGATCCAACTAGTCCATCCTAAAGGAAATCAGTCCTGAATATTTATTGGAAGGACAGATGCTGAAGCTGAAACTCCAGTACTTTGGCCACCTGATATGAAGAATTGACTCATTTGAAAAAACCCTGATGCTGGGAAAGATTGAGGGTGGGAGGAGAAGGGGATGAGACAGATGAGGTGACTGGATGGATCACTGATTCAATGGATATGAGTTTGAGTAAACTCTGGGAGTTGGTGATGGACAGGGAGGCCTGGTGTGCTGCAGTCCATGGGGTCACAAAGAGTTGGACACAATTGAGCCAGGAAACTGAGCTGAACTCAAGGGAGGGGGGAAATTAAAATGTAGATACATATTAAAACATCAATACTACAATGTAAAAAAAAAAAATACTACAATGTAATAATATGGTGTTGCTTCCAAGTAGTGAAGATCAAATTTTGGACTTCGTTACATTTCTTCTCTGAGTTTTAATTCTAGCAGGAGAGCAACAAGGCTCTCAAAGCTGATTTTTGGTGAGGGAGACTCTGACAAAACTCTGAAATATATACACGACCATGCGTAAAAGCTAGATCGTGGGAAATTACTGTAAAACATGGAAGCTCAGCCCAGTGCTCTGTGCTTATATGGAAGTATAGGGTGGTGGGGGATCTGTGGGTGGGAGACTCAGAGAGGGAGGGGAAATTATGGCTGATTCACATTGCTGCACAGCACAAACAAGCATAATACTGTAAAGCAACTGTCCTCCAATTAAAAGTTTTTTTAAAAAGCAAAATGCTATTTTACAGTTGCATAAATACAATTATTGCTTGAAAATATTCTGAAGCTACAAGTAAAGGAAAATGAGTAGAATGTATCAGTTGCAGGACAATGATTGCCTAATGGTGACAAATGGAAATGTGGAAAACTTTGGGCTGCAAAGCTGATCTGGTACGCAGGGCCTAGAGCAGAGCCAGGTCAGGTGACGGACTCCACCATACAACTTGCTGCAATACTCTCCAGCACAGCTTGCTTTGTACATAATATGTAGAGCGCGCCATTCTTCTTCACCCCTAAACACAAGCGCCAAATACTATAGTCTCTACCTTCACAGAGGAAGAACAGGTTCTTTGGCTTTCTGCCCACACTTCAGTTAAATACCAAAAGTTGTCAGAACACTCTAGTACAATGGTTTCTACTGCTTATTCACAGTCCCTGAAATGGAAACAAATCTTTTCTCTTAAAAAAGAATTAAGAAGATAAAAATTGAGTTTAAAGTGGATTTAAAATTGAGGCACCTTTGGAGATGTTTTTGTTATTTCAACTCTGTGAAATACAAAAGTTGAAGAAACATCAATAAAATTTAAAGGAACTATGAAATTGATTAAGAAGATAAAAATTGAGTTTAAAGTGGATTTAAAATTGAGGCACCTTTGGAGATGTTTTTGTTATTTCAACTCTGTGAAATACAAAAGTCATCAATAAAATTTAAAGGAACTATGAAATTGATTTGACTTCATTCAATCTTAAGTGGCAGCTTTAAGTAAGCCTTCCTCTTTCTTATAAATTATCCTGAGCAGAGCTCTTTATGAAATAACTTGCCATTTGCTGAAATCCTGCCTTGATGTTTTACTCTGTTAGTGAATATCTTCCATTAAGGTTGAGCCAATTACAGAGCACAGATGTTGTTTAAAATGTTTTGCTTCTTGCTGCCACAAAGTCCAAATGTCTGAGAGAACTTTGTTTGGGTTGACTGAGTTTTTGTCTTGCGATGCTTCGAATTCTTGGAGAAGACTTTTGAAGCCCCTGATGTTCATCCTTACATCCCTCTTCAAGCTACAGCTGAGCAAGTAATAAATTAACTTCAAGGATTTTTCGCATGGTGTAGTATTTCTCTATCTAGTGGCACAGTGCATAGCAACAAAGGAATTTCCCAGCACAAATTGTTGGTTTTGCTTCAATTTGCAAAATTAATTTAAGAGAAAAGTAACTAAAGTCAATCTCTCAACTTACTACAGAGCTAACAATTTAACTTTTATTAATAGATTTTCATGCAGTTTACATTTAATTGCATAGGATTCTGTTGCTTTTGACATCTCTTTGACTAGAGTCTTTCTGATCAGAATTTTTTAGAGTATTCTGATCATATTTTTTTTGAATAGAGTATTCTGATCATATTTTTACATGTTGATTTCATGTGTTCTAGTGTATATCAGATTTCTATTTCCTATCTGGATACTAACTTCAACATTTTGGAATGATCAACCAGTTATAAATCCTATCTGAGAGGAGACAAAGAAAATAAAGAAAAGTATCAATACACTTTATACTCTTGATTAGAGATGAACATTTCTACTAAGACATAATCCCAAGTAGATTAACATTCCATTTCCATAAATGTGAACTAGAACAGCGAGAGTAGGGACACAAACTCCTGCACCTAGGGATTTCCCATAATTGGTCTATTTTGTGTACATTGGTCTCATTTGTGTACAAACTCAGTGTTCCTGTCAGCAATGCATAGTTAAGATTGTTATTCAATTCAGCTGAGGATAAATTAATATGCCTGACAATTTCTAAAGGTAACTTAGTGAAGTGAAGTCACTCAGTTGTGTCTGACTCTTTGCTAACCCATGTACTGTAGCCTACCAGGCTCCTCTGTCCTTGGAATTTTCCAGGCAAGAGTACCAGAGTGGGTTGTCTTTTCCTTCTCCAGGGGATCTTCCCAACCCAGGGATCAAACCCAGGTCTCCTGCATTGCAGGTAGACACTTCACCGTCTGAGCCACCAGGGAAGCCCAACTTAGTGAAGCCCTTGACAAATATGATTTAAAAGGCTGTCTATGAATAAGATGTGATTTCAGGCCACTCTCCCTTTCCCTTGCTAATGGAGCCCACTGAGAGCAGAGATTGTCCAGAAGAGCAAGAATAATCCTATGTCACATAGACTCAACTTGAGAACACTGTATTTTCAAAGCAGATTTACTTTTCTGGTTCAGTTTGGTTGAGGCGAGCAGTCAAATGTGTTGGTTTCCCCTTGAAGACTGAAACCTGAACTTTTTTGGATCCCAGGATAAATGAACCTTTTATTGCTGTTTCTGTGGATCACTGTCCACAGCACTGATGGGCTGTATTTGTTCTCAAATGAGAGCTAACTGTACAGTAGGGCTGTCCTAAATATATTAAACAATAATAATTTTTTATTAATCCCATTGTTCTTAATATACTGAAAGCACTTTCAAAATGATTTCAGTTGACTCTTTCAATAAATTGGTGAAACCTTAAACTTTACCATTAAGAAAAATTAGAGAAATTTTTATTATTCATTAATGACCATAAAAAATCACCTTTCTAAATAAAATGACACTTTTCCCTGAGGAGTCATCCGAAGGAGGATTCTACTAATGATTATCAGAATGCATAGTGCTTTTAACATTTCATGTACTCTGGGATTATTTTAATTTCCACTCTGTTCGCCAGCATTTAATTGTTTTGTTATATAAATGGAGGAATACCCTCGTCAGGTACCCATCAGTCAAATCCCTAAGAATGTCATGATTTATTAGCTATTACCTTAGTCTCCAAAAGGAAGAAGCGCTGTTGCCTGGTACAGTAATTATGCCTCCCTTACTTCTCACAGCTAAGTTCTGCTCTCTAGGCTATGCCATTCTGGATTCCTATCCTTCCCATCGAGGGTCGGCACCCTAGTTACATAGCAGCACTTCTTACTGCCTCTGGACTGCAGTCACTAGCCATCACTTCTTTTTTCAAAGTTCAGATGTTTCACTTATTAAGGCAGTCTTTGCCATATCAATAATACTTTTAAAATGTCTTCTGGGCTTATTTCATAAAAATAGAAAGATTGTTTTTTCCTAGGCATTACAGAATCAATTCATTCTAACTTTCCCAACTCCTAAGGCTTCTGAGTCCTTCTTCAATACTCTGTCAAATAAATATACAACATCTCAATCTCATTTTCTGTCGACTGTTGTCATGCTCAGGCTTTAAGGAGCCATTCCATAAAATTATTAGGTAAATTTACAGGTATTTTTGCCAATATTTCATATCCTGAGTCATGGCTAAATACCCTCCTGAATAAATTGTCTTCTGCTTAGCTTTATCTTTTGCATCTGCTGCTCTTTATGATCCATGACCACACATATGTGCTCAGTGGCTGGTGGTTCATATTTTGAGGTGTCCTGCTTTACATTTACAGGATTGCTTTCCAGTCCATTTAGAATGTGCTGAAAGCTGATTCTGGTTATTGGGCTGGAGGCAATAGGTGGTGATGAATTTCAGGAGAACAGTATTTTACTGGACATGTGCTTAGGTGAGGTCTTTGCAGGATCTCCATGCAAAGGGGAAGCTATGGTAAATGGCAAGAGACTGTACTAGGCAGGAGGGGTAAGAAGAATTTGAAGAGTCTCAGGTTTACCCACTTGTATTTTCCCAATCTAATCAAATTTTCTATCATAATGCTAGCATCAACAACAAAAACCTTTAGCGGCTGCTAATTTAATATCCATGGAGGTTTGATAACCTTATGATCGTACACCTAGACCTGAATTTAATCATAATCTGTGAGTCTACATCATACTGGGATTTTTTTTTTTTTTTTCATTTGGGATCTTTTTTAAATTTTAGAGAATCTCTGGGGTTTAGAACATTTCTATGTGTAGCACTAGTATTAAAAATCTCATCAAAGTTTGGAGGAATTCTCCAGTGAAACTATCTAGGGTCTAGAGATTTTTTTCTGGGGAAATAAATGATAGCTATATGAATTAAATTTACTAAATCATATTAAGTAAGTTATAGTAATTTGTGTATTTCAATGAAAGGCTTATTCAATCTAAGTTGTCAAATTTACATGTATAGAACTTTTCATATTTTTTAAAAAATTATTTATTTTTGGCTGTGCATGGTCTTCAGTGTTGCTTGCAGGCTTTCTCTAGTTGTGATGAGCAGGAGCTACTCTTCATTGTGGTGCGTGAGCTTCTCATTGTGTTGGTATCTTTGTCAAGGAGCTTAGGTCCCAGGTGCACAGGCTTCAGTAGTTGCGGCACTTGGGCTCAATAGCTGTGGCTCACAGGTTCTAGAGCACATGGGCTTCAGCAGTTGTGGCATATGGCCTTAGCTGCTCTGGAGCATGTGGACTTTTCTCAGATCAAGGATGGAACCCATATTCCCTGCATTGGCAGGTGGGTTCTTAGCCACTGAACCACCAGGGAAGTCTTCATCTTTTTGATGTCTTGCAGTTCTGTAGTGATAGCCTCTGTTTCAGTACACTGTGTTTCTCCTTCTCTTTTTTGTTCAGTATTCCTAGACATTTGTCACTTTTATTGATTTAAAAAAAACAGATCTTTGTTGTATTGGTTTTCTCTACTGTTTTTTATTTTTAAATTAATTGACTTTTGCCCTTATCTTGATTTTTATCTTTCTGCTTGGCTTACTTTTATTTTGCTCTTCTTCTCTATGTCCATGATGTAGGAGTTTAGATTATTTCCTGGTTTACACTTTTTATATTTGGGACTATAAGTTTCCTTCTTGTCGCTGATTGTGATGCAGCCCATAAATTTTGATATGTTGCATTTTCCTTTTTATGATGTATCTTTAATATTTTGTCTGGGACTTTATCTTTTAACTGGAGATTATTTGGTAGTGTTTTGTTTAACTAAAAATGCTCATTAAATGAAATGTATTAAGCTGCAGACCCTGTGCTCTAGTACAGATATGACAATGGGACACTGAGTAATTTCACATAATATGATGATACTAGCTGGAATTTATCTGTCGCTAGATTATAATCCCATTAAAGAGTGATTTCATAAACCACAGGTAAAGAAATATTTTTCCAGTGGCTAGATCCATGAGCCAGACGCTTGAACATCCACTTCATACTGAAGGAAAATAATAGATATAGATAATGCACTAACTTCTGGATACAAATTAATACCTTGGCTAGTTGGTCAGAAGTATGAAAAAAATTACTGAAGTATTAAAGAAGGGGAAAGTATTAAAGAAGGGAAAGTATGTGGATAAAACTATGTAAATATGCAGAAAGACTTCAGATCTTTGTATCCTGAGTAAATGACTACCAGAAAGCAGCCACCATAGAGTAAACTCTCAACAATCAGATGGACAGAAACTCTGGAAGCTACTCCCTGGCACTTTAGTGTGAATGGATCTCTGAAGAGACTGATCACAGTGGCATAGTTGGAATCTATGCATGAATCTAGAAACAGGAGCTCCCCTACCTACTGTGATGTAGCCACTGCCACTGATGAATACCCAAACCTCTAGCAGCAAAGATTGATGTTGAACCCTTGATTTGGTGCAATCCCTCCATAAAGCCATACTACTGGGGTGGCAGGCTGGTTACACTGGACCATTTCCACCATGGTGGAGGGAACACTATTTCTTTATTACACCAGATACATACTCCATATAAACCTTTGTCCTTTCTATTTTCAGTGCCAGCACCCGCACCTAAACCTAAGATTATACAAAATATCAGATTTTTTTAGTCTTAATATTCTATAATACTGGTTCAGTTTAAGGAACATTAAATAAGAAAGATGTTATATTAACAGATATATGACCATAAGATCGACTGGAGGAGCAACCAGATAGATAGATGCTTTGAGCTGTTTTTTGAAGGTACAATTGTTGTATCAGCTTAGCTTGAAAATAAGATCTTGGATATTATCTTCTAGGATGTGGTATATGATCTAAATCAATGACCTATATATGGATCTGTGTCTTGGACAACTAGGATAGACGAGTCTAAAACCTATGGGTACAAGAGGAACGACTGACCTCTCTATCATAGTTAACAACCTTATTCATGGATTTTAAACTTTCTATTCCCAAATCTTCCATTTCACCTTGGATAAAGGCCTTGATTCTCTGTAAGGCACAGGGGAAGTACTTCCACCAGATAATACAATGGTTTTACTCTGCTGATAGCTGAAACTATCACTTGATTACTTTTGGCTTCTCATACCAAGACACTAGTAGACAAAAATGGAGTTACTTTACTAGAAATGGAAACTGACTTTGATTACCAGAGAGATCTATAGTTAAAACTATTCACTGGAGGAAGGAAAAGTAGATCGGGAACCCAGGTGATTCAATAGGACATCATTTGGTATTTCCATGACCACTATGATATTTGCCCAACTGAGAAACTAGATACTCAGTTTGAATTTAATATCTAGGTCATTTCAGCAAACAAGCAAACCAGATGAGAGAAAGGAATGTCCAAGGAAGAGAGAAATCTTGAATGGGTGGTGGAAGAGGGAGATGATAATCAGTCTTGGTTCTGGGGCTCCCTGCAGCTTTGTAGACTATAGTTTCATCTTGCTAAAGTTTGCTATTATCTTTAGAGATATAACCTGTGCAGTCCCTGTTAGAAAAGGTACAAAGATATCCTATTCTCTCACATGAGAGCCAGATACCATTATTATCTGCAAGATGATCTGAACGCCACAAGAGATGGTCTATACCAGAATCAGTTTGTCTGCCTCTTCAGAAATTGGCTTTTTGTTTATTGGAAAATCCTGAGTGCTATTGCATTTATTTCCTCTCCAGATACTACTTAACATTGGCAACCTGCATAGGGTAAAGCCTGAAATTTGGCATAGAACCTGTTTCTATCATCAAAGAATGTGACAGAACAACTCAGATACTAAAGTATCATGAACTTGACCCTCATGGTCTTCGTTCCCTTCTACCTCTTTATAACTCTTTGGAAGAGCTCATACTGTGATACAATTGAGCTCATTTCACACGCTAGCAAGATTATGCTCAAAATCCTTCAAGCTAGACTTAAGCAATACATGAAATAAGAACTTCCAGATGTACAAGCTGGGTTTAGAAAAGGCAGAGGAACCAGAGATCAAATGGCCAACATATACTGAATCATGTAGAAAGCAAGGGAGTTCCAGAAAAAAAAATATATTGTCACCTTGTTTATTTAACTTCTATGCAGAGTACATCATGTGAAATGCTGGGCTGGATCTAAAGAGGAACTAAAGAGCTTTTTGATGAGGGTGAAAGAGGAGAGTGAAAAAGCTGGCTTAAAACTCAACATTCAAAAAACTAAGATCATGGCATCTTAGTTCCCATCACTTCATGGCAAATAGAAAGGAAAAAACTGGAAGCAGTGACAGATTTTATTTTCGTTGGCTCTAAAATCACTGATTGGTGACTGCAGCCATGAAAAAAAATGCTTGCTCCTTGGAAGAAAAGCTGTGACAAACCTAGACAGCATATTAAAAAGCAGTGACATCATTTTGCTAACCAAAGTCCGTATAGTCAAAATTATAGCTTTTCTAGTAGTCATGTACAGATTTGAAAGCTGGACCATAAAGAAGGTTGAGCACCGAAGAATTGATGCTTTTGAACTGTGGTGTTGGAGAAGACTCTTGAGAGCCCCTCCGACTGCAAGGAGATCAACCCAGACAGTCCTAGAGGAAATCAACCCTGAATATTCATTGGATGGACTTATGCTGAAGCTCCAATACCTTAGGCAAAGAGCTGACTCTTTGTAAAAGACCCTGATGCTGGCAATGAGTAAAGGCAAAAGGAGAAGGGGACCAGCAGAGAATGAGATGGTTAGGTAGCATTACTGACTCAATGGACATGAATCCAAGCACTCTCCAAGAGATAGTGGAGGACAGAGGATCCGGTGTGCTACAGTCCATGGGGTTCAGACATGGGGTTCAGTCCAAGAGTCAGACATGACTTAGCAACAGAACAACAATAATATTTATATGTAGGTATACATTTCCTTCAATAAATTAATTGTCAAAGGTATCAGTGTAAAGCATGAAGCCATTATATATTGTGGGAGACCTAAGAAACTGATAGTTGAATTTTAGGGTCCTAGAATACGAGCTAAATGGAAGTGGTGAGAGCTAATGTTTAATAATTAAAAATAAGGCAGGATGCCCAGTATCTATGGAAACGACATACCAACTAGAAAACCAGGCCCCCCTGGATGGAGGAGCCCCAGGGCTCATACCTAGACTGTCCATCACCTAAAAGAATACCCTAATTATCTGTGTAACCAAATAAATTGTAAAAATCATAAAAAAAATAAGGCAGGTTGTCAGATAGCACAGAATTATTTATACCATTTAAGAATTTTAACTTGGCTATTGGAAAATAGAGATGCTGAGAGATAATACATAATGTTTTAAGTAAGTAAATATTAGCTTTTATATTTTAAATATATGATAGGACAATTTATATACCCTGAAAAGAAGGATCCATACCTTCTACTGAGAATGACTGTGGGATCTTAAGCAATAGGCAATAATATAAATTTCATTTTAGAAAAACCATGGTGACAACAATATGAAGAATGGACATAGCTTTGGGAAGAGGTGGCAAGACTGGAAATAAGAAATCATTTGAAAATATTTATGATCAAACAAAGAGATGACATGAGCTTGAATCAAGGCTTTAGAATACAGAGCTGAAGAAAGGAATTAATAGAGAATGTTAGGCAGATAATACGGATAAATGTGTAGGACTACTTGGATACAAAGGAAAATTCTGATATGATCATTATCATCATTAAACATTATAGAGAACTTCCTTTGCGTTAGCTATTGCACTAAATACTTCGCATGAATTAAAATATTGTTGGTTAATCTTGGTTTAGTGACCAGATGGCAGTTCCATTCATAATAATTCAACATATCTGGGAAAAATTAAAGTTAAATCCCACTTATCTCATCTAGTAGCAAAAAGTTAGACAACTTCTCTGAATCTCAGTTTTTATCAACTGGCCTATCTAGCAAAATCACTATGATGTTCAGAAAGTTCAGTTCAGTTGCTTAGTCATGTCCGACTCTTTGTAATCCCATGGACTACAGCACACCAGGCCTCCCTGTCCATCACCAACTCCTGGAATTTACTCAAACTCATGTCCATTGAATTGGTGACCCATCCAACCATCTCATTTCTGTCATCCCCTTCTCCCTCCACCTTAAATCTTTCCCAGCGTTAGGGTCTTTTCAAATGAGTCAGTTCTTCACATCAGGTGGCCAAAGTGCTGGAGTTTCAGCTTCAGCATCAGTCCTTCCAGTGAATATTCAGAACTGATTTCCTTTGGGAGGGACTGGTTGGATCTCATTGCAGTCCAAGAGACTCTCTAGAATCTTCTCCAATACCACAGTTCAAAAGCATCAATTCTTCTGTGCTCAACTTTCTTTATAGACCAACTCTCACATCCATACATGACTGCTGGAAAAACCATAGCTTTGACTAGACAGACCTTTGCTGACAAAGTAATGTCTCTGTTTTTTAATATGCTGTCTAGGGGATGTTTAGTGTAGATAAAAACAGAATGCACCAAGACACATACTAGGTACCCAGAAAATATTATTGCCTTCACTCCCTTCCTTCTACCCTCTAACCTGAAAAATAAAAATACATTTTTTTTTGGCAAAAGTCTTTAATCATAATATTAAAATGCTAGGTTTTGTTTAACATTACACCATGGTTTTCAAACTTGGGTTCATCATGGCAATTCTAGCCATTACTACTGAAATAGTTTCAACTTGCTTTTGGCTAAATTTCTATGGGAACAATATGGTAAAAAATAGTGTGCATTTTATCTGAAACAGTAGCAAAGCTGTTGCTGCTGCTGTTTGACTGCTGAGTTGTGTAGAACTCTCTGCAACCACATGGACTGTAGCCCCGCCAGGCTCCTTGGTCCATGGAATTCTCCAGGCAAGAATACTGGAGTGGGTTGCCACTTCCTTCTCCAGGGAATCTTCCTGACCCAGGAATTGAACTCACATTTCCTGAATTGACAGGTGAATTCTTCACCACTGAGCTACCTGGAAAGCCCTATAGCAAAGCTACTGTAAAATTATATCCTAAGAGCCACAGGACACATTTATTGCTGCTTATCTTATAGATTTTGTTCCCTTTTTTGTAAATCGAAGCAGAGCTTTGGAATAGTCTAAACCACTATGTATCTAGCTCTATGTCTTACTGTAATTGTGATTTGTGTTTATCTTTTTTTCTTTCTTCTCTTCCTTTCCCTTCCTTTCTCTCTTCCTTCTCTCCTTCCTTCCTTCCTTTTTTTTTTTGATTGAACATCTCATTAGCTGGGTCAGTCACTGTTGTATGCACTAAACTTTTTATTTAAATTTACCAACAGTCTGGCTGTTATGAAAATATGAGACACTATAAAGCATCCTCACTGGGTGGGTAGCACTGCTTAATTGTGCAGAGCATGGATTCAATCTCCTTGAAAGCACTTCTGCCCTGTCTGTGATATTTGCTATTATTGCCAAGTAAATTATGTCTATGTCTCTAGCACATGAAAATGTGCAGAATACAGTACATCTGTTTGGTGTTTTATTGCTGAAATGCTCATGATGACCTTGGCTGAGGAAAAACTGATAGTTTTTACAAATAATATTCTTTCTCTGTCTATGAGTCTCTGGAGGGAAGAGAAAACGTCCTGTGGAATCCCTGGGAATTATCAACTCACTTCTGAGATCTTAGCCGTACCCTTGCTGGCTTCAAAGATGCCATCGTCTCTTCAGAGATGACCAGATTCTATGAATATAGCAACTTTTCTCTGAGATTGTAGTATCAATTTTGGAACCTGACCACATTTGCAGTGTTCTGACCTCAAAGCGACCAATTAGTGTGGGGGTCCCCGACCTCCGTGCCGCAGACTGTTATGTCTGTCCCGTCAGGTCAGTGGCAGCATTAGATTAGAAATAAAGTGTACAGTAAGTGTAATGTGCTTATATCATCCTGAAACTCTCTCTTAGACCCTTGCTCAGGGAAAAATTGTCTTCCACAAAATTGGTCCCTGGTGCCAAAAAGGTTGGGGATGTTGAATTAGCATGCTTATCATCACTGACTAAATCACACACAAAACATTGTTCTGAAAACAACCAAATCCTGGAAATTTACTGACACTAGACTAAGTTAGCCACTCCATGCTCCCTGAGGCAGACATTCTAGAGATAATGAGGAAATTTCCAGAGTAAAGTCCATATCGTAAATTGTCAGGTATTAGAAAGGAAAGTAAAAACTTGAACTGAAATTATTCCTAGAGACTTTGGACCAGCAATATTTTGCTTGATACTAACTGGAAAATTTCAAGTGTAAAATATCACATCTATGCTGAAAAATACAGGGAGCCTACCTATTTGATTAACATATTTATGCAAAGATTATAGATTTAGAAGTTATAATACTGATAAATAAATATCGCTCCTGAGAAACCTAACCTCATCACTGAATCTATTTTGAGCATGGAATTAGTTTCATCTTACTTTGTTCTCAAATGAAAGTAGTTACTCAGATTTTTATATCAAATGATCGGTCTACTTTTTTTTTTTTTTTAAAGAAAACTGCATATGTACTCTACATATTTAACAAGGTATGTTCAGTTGCTCAGTCATATTCAACTCTTTGGGGCCCCATGGACTATACCCACCAGGCTCCTCTGCCCTTGGAATTTTCCAGGCAAGAATACTGGAGTGGGGTGCCATTACCTACTCCAGGGGATCTTCCAAACCCAGTGATTAAAACCCCGTCTCTGGCATCTCCTGCTTTGGCAGGTTGATTCATTACCACTAACGTCACCTGGGAAGCATATACACACGCGCTCTCTCTCTCTCTCTCTCTCTCTCTCTATATATATATATATATATATATTTATTTATATATATATATACACACACACACACACATGAATACACTCTAGCTTTTATTATTATTATTATTGAATTATACTTAAATATTTCATCAAAACATTTTTAACCAAGAGGTTCTGACTCATTTAGAACACTTTTGCTGAAGGACTATTAATCTTTCTCTGGATTTTTAATGGTAGAGTGAAAAAGAGAAAAAGAGAGCTTTCTGTATTAGTATTAAATAATTGCCTTGTCTAGGTACAACTTAAATAACTAATTGTAGATGGTGTTGAATGCAGACTGTTCTTGTCTTACTCAGTGAGAATTTAGCCACAATAACAAGTATATTATGTTCCTTCTAAAGGAAATTTTATGTTTTTGGAAGTGACATGTCATGGAGCACCATCTTGAATTCTGTCTTGTGGGTTTTTTTTTTTTTTTTTTTTGGTCTATGGTGATAATCGTACTACAGTGTACCAGCATGAAATATCAGAGCCAATACCCACAAGGTACATTTAAGACATATATTGAGTGAGAACTATTAAAATAAACAGTACAGTCAACCTGCTTTTCCTTAATTGAACTGTGGGTAAAAACAATTCTGGGGGTAGGAAGCAGAATCACTGCATGTTTATTAATATTGCTATCTTATAAAACTTTTACTTTTTTCAACTGTTTAAGCTAGGATAAGAATAACTGCTAATAAATCTACCCAGCAAATAAATTATTTTCTTGGTTTTGTAGAAGAGTTCCTCATTTGGTTAAGAAATCAATTACATTTTCTATAATGTGTGCCTGAATATAATAGACTTTTCATATTATAGTTCTATAATAAGTGCATTTTAATTGTATTTCACTCAGGTTTATAAAAGTGTAATTAAAACATATACTATAGCATACAGAGTCTTCTTCTCAATGTACCAATATTAAGTTAAAATGTGAAAGAAACTGAATCAACAGCAGAATTTATTATTTGCCTGTGTCTTTGATGTTTCATAATATTATCACATCTCCAAAAAGGATATAAGGACACCTAAGGGTAGCTGACTATCAAAATAGTTATCAGTTCAGTTCAGTCACTCAGTTGTGTCTGACTGTTTGTGACCCCGTGGACTGCAGCACGCCAGGGCTCCCTGTCCATCACCAGCTCCTGGAGTTTACTCAAACTCATGTCCATTGAGTCAGTGATGCCATCCAACCATCCCATCCTCTGTCATCCCCTTCTTTCCTGCCCTCAATCTTTCCCAGCATCAGGGTCTTTTCAAATGAGTCAGCTCTTCACATCAGGTGGCCAAAGTATTGGAGTTTCAGCTTCAACATCAACATCAACATCAACATCAACATCAGTCCATCCAATGAATATTGGCCTCCCTGCCCATCACCAACTCCTGGAGTTTACCCAAACTCATGTCTATTGAGTCAGTGATGCCATCCAACCATCTCATCCTCTGTCATCCCCTTATCCTCCCGCCCTCAATCTTCCCCAGCATCAGGGTCTTTTGCAGTGAGTCAGTTCTTTTCATCAGGTGGCCAAAGTATTGGAATTCCAGCTTCAACATCAGTCCTTCCAGTGAACACCCAGGACTGATCTCCTTTAGGATGGACTGGTTGGAGCTCCTTGCATTCATAGAGACTCAAGAGTCTTTTCCAACACCACAGTTCAAAAGCATCAATTCTTCTGTGTTCAGCTTTCTTTATAGTCCAACTCTCAAATCCATACATGACTACTGGAAAACCATAGCTTTGACTAGATGGACCTTTGTTGGCAAAGTAATGTCTCTGCTTTTTAATATGCTGTATAGGTTGGTCATAAATTCAGTTAGAGCTTTTACATTACATATGCTAACTCTTGGTTAGTGGTGTTGATGTATGACTTTCTATTAAAGATATATTATTTCTTTTAAGTGTATATTATTTTCCTTTCAAGCTATATCATTATATCACCAATATTCTTATTTTAACCAGTACATTGGAACCCCATATATCTTTGAAAGAGCCCCAAATATAATTTTTCAGCGGTCCAGAAAAGACCTTTTTTTAATTTAAGAGAGGTTATGATACAAAATCAATTTCAGAACTGAGCTGCAAAAACTTATTGGACCACACGAGCAAGTTTCAATCAAGAATATATAGAGGGGCCAGGAAAAGCATACTATAGTTTTTAGGTAGTGTTGGCGAGTGGCGTATGACACAGCTTTACAAAAATCCTTCCTATAGGCTACCTTAATGGTGCACAGACTAGCACACAGTAGCTTACAGAAAAAGAGAAATTTAGCTTATTCACCTATGCAGAAAAAATATTTATTTGGTTTTGGAATTATGTCCAAGTGCCTGTTAGTCTGGTCCCTGCATTAAGGCAGAATCCAGAAAATCACCTCTTTACTCATCAACAAACCTATTCTCTTGGATTCTGTGTAAAGGTCTCCCATTCCAAAACCACATCCAATTATTTTCCTCTTGCATGCATGCCAAGTTGCTTCAGTCATGTCCAGCTTTTTGCGACCCTATGGACTTAGCTTTTTTCAGTGTCTATGGACTTAGCTTCCTGGTGTTCATAAACAAATAATGGGATGCTTTTACAGACAAAGCAGGGTTATGAGCAATGTGCTAATATGCTGTGTACATAAGATCATGGTACCAACTAGGAAGGAAATAAAATCCTGAGCATTACCTTCCAAGATTTTGTAAAAGGATTTGACTGGCTCTGGTATGGAGAATTTGTGCTACAGATTCTGTCGCACACAATTTAAATGTAGCAAGAGATACATACAGATTCAGGACCATCATATAAGCCAATATATGCAATACACTAAGTCTAAGGCAGAGCAAGGCAGGGGACTTTGTGTCGAATTTGCTAGCTATCATAGCTCAGAATCTACTTACTTTTTAAAATATGTAGAAATTCTCAATACAAACAAAGCTTTTATAGTAATCAAATCAAATTATGATAATGAAATTATTTATAAATTGTGAAATCATTTATACATATTAGTTGTTATAACATGGGTAAGGACGTAACACCCAGTGGGGAGCTGTGGAAAAATACTGATACTTGCAACCCACCTCCAGAAATCCTGATGAGATTAGTTTGTGATGCAACTGAACACCCTCAGATCTCCCAGTAATTCTAATGTATGATTAAAGGTGAGAATCTCATTTTGAGTATGCAATCCGCGCTAAGTAATTTGCCTGTATTATTTCTAATGCCTGCTATGACTGAAAGTATGATTATTCTTCTCATTTTTAAGACTGAGAAATGTGAAAAGTGGTGAAATCAATAAAAATTTCCAACTCCACATTGGTAGCAAATATAGGATCAGGATCTGAACCCAAGTATTTCATATCTGTTTTCATACAAACTCTGGTGTTTTGCTGATATCATACCATACAATACATATATGAAAACTGTGTTTCCTAGATAAAATAAAAAATCAACTACTTAAATGTTCAGGACTTTATTGTTATGCATTGTTAGTACAATGTGAATTGCCACAATCATTTTGGAAAGTCATTTGCAGAGTCTGCAAAAAGATTCATCATTGGTTTATAATAACTAACCATAATTGCATGTTTAGCTTATGATACTACTCTCAGGCACTACATGTGAATTATCTCATTTACATATCACAGAATTGTATAACATAGATATTATTATCCCTGTTTTCCAAAAAATATGAAAATATTTTGCAAAAAATGCTTTGTGAGCTTAATAAGTACCTAAAAATAATGCAGACAATCAATGGCAGAACATAATTCAAACCCAGCAGCCTGCAGTTTGACCCTATTCTCTTTTAACCAAGTAATTTTGTTCAGGAAACAATTCTAAATAAAAAAATAAGCTGTGTACATAAATGTGCTTACTATAATATTGTTTCTTAATGGTAAAAAAAAACTTTTTGGAAAAAGACAAAATATTCAACAGTATTGTTAGTAAATTATGGTAAAATATTTGCAATGAATATTACACACCTATTAAAAACTTGAACAAATATATTTGAAGTCACTTCCTCTGCTGCATAATTTGTAGGAAACTGAAAAGACTGTCTTCTTTACTTGTACCAAGAAAAATCCAGATAATCTGTAGAATCATGACTTCACTGAACCCATGAGAGAACTGAGGCTAGTAAACTTGTGTTTACTGATTTCAGAAATGCACAAGACCTCCCAAGGAAAGACAGGACATGTAATATGTTGCAACTTTGGCAGAGGAAGGTAGAAAGAAGTGGCTGCCATTAAATGGGTAAAAAGAAATTAACATTTTAGTATACATTCTTAAAGGTCAAATGTTGCCAACTTGTCAGACTGGATGTTTTGGGGCCTCAAACAAGGGTAATTCACACTCACTTGAAAGAAGATCTGTGTATTCACCAGATACTCCTTTAGTATAATGAATAACACTAGAAAATTTGGTTGCTGTTATTTTGATTTTGGTTTTTTGATTCTGGTAAATTTGATTTTGGTTGCTGTTACTGGGTAAGTGGCAAGCAAAAGAAGGAAATCAATTCATGTGATTAGCAGGCATATGCTTTTGATGTCATTAACATTATTGTTTATTATAATATGTGAATCATACCATTTCATAATTTTGGTATTTGCTCCTATTTTATGTCAACTTGAGGTAGCACAGTTAGAGGTACCTGCCTTACCAAAGGCAAAATACTGAATTTTTGCTAAAACACACTTTAATTTTTTACAGCAGTTTTAGATTCATAGCAAAATTGAGGGGGGAGCACAGAAATGTCCCATATACTCTAGGCCTTTACATACATATAACTTCTTCCATTGCCAAAATCACTTAACAGATGATAATCACTCAAAGTTCACAGTCTACATTATGATTCACTCTTGGTGTTATCCATTCTATGGGTTTGGATAAATGTATAACTATCTATATTCATCATTACAGTATCACATGGAGCATTTTCATGCCCGAAAAATCTGCTGCGCTCTGCCTAGTCATCCCTTACTAGCCTCTCCCCTCCAATCTCTTTCCCTGCAGAAAATCTCTGGCAGCCATAGGCTTTATTTAAATAGTCTTCAGCCTTTTCCTGAATGTCATATAGATGGAATCCTCCAGTATGTAATTCTCTCTGATTGGTCTTTTTCACTTAGTAATATGCATTTAATGTTCCTCCATGGCTTTTCATGCCTTGGTAGCACGTTCATATTTACTGCTGAACAATATTCTATGGCCTAGACTGTATCACAGTTCAATTATCCATTCAGCTACTGAAGGACATCCTGGTTGCTTATACACTTTGGAAGCCATGAATAAATCTTGTATAAAAATCTGTGTACAGTTTGTGTGTGGATGATAGTTTTCAATTTCTTTGAGCAAATACCAAGGAGAGTGTTTGTTGGATCATATGGTAAGTGCATGTTTAGCTTTGTAAGAAAATACTAAACTATCTTCCAAAGTGGCTGGACCATTTTGCATTCCCAGCAGCACTGAATCAGAGTTTCTGTTCCTCCACATTCCTGTGAGTATCTAGTGGTGTCAGTCTTCTGAATTTTGACCAAACAGATGTATAGTGATACCTCACAATTGTTTTAATATGCAATTCCCTAATGACATATGATGTTTTAATATACAATTCCCATTTTTTATATATTTATTTGTCATCTGTATATTTTCTTTGAGATATACTGCCTTTAGTTTAAAAAATTTTGATTCAAAGTCACCTTGAAAGGAATCAAATTTTATAAATATTTTTAAGTATGTATGTAATAGGTTCCCTGATACTACATTCTACGATGGATCTGTCAGTTCACAAGGAAAAGTTAGATTGTAAATGAAGTGATTGTTTACTTTTTAGTTGCAACATGTGGGTTGTTGTTTGGCCTTATAACCAGTTATTTATCCCCTAAATTAATTCTGGGACTCTTTAGTATAGTTTCAGAGGAACTGCTGTACTGTTTTTCAAACATGTTGCTTCTCCTCTTATAGTCATTTAACACAGCAATTATCAGTAAGACTTTCCTTTAAGAAAGCTAAAATAATTTTCCCCATTGTGTTACATTTATGTGATAAGAAAAGGAGATTTATGTACTCACAAATATGCACTGAGCAGTAAGGAGTCATTGCTTGCGTTCAGTCACTAAGTTGTGTCCAGCTCTTGGTGACCCCATGGTCATGTAGCCCTCCAGGCTCCTCTGTCCAGGGGATTTCTCAGGGAAAAATAATGGAGTGGGTTGCCATTTACTCCTCCAAGGGATCTTCCTGACCCATGTCTCCTACATGGGCAGGCCACCTTGACCACTGAGCCACCTGGGAAGCCTATATATACAAATGGATCATTCTAAAGAAAAGCCTCTCTCCGTCACACACACACACACACACACACACACACACACGTACACACATAATATACCCATACGATGTCATAATTGCATACGTATTTTCTTGAGCTAAAAATTTCTTAACAAAGATTTTGGGTAGTAGTATTTCTAACATCAGTATACAATATTTAGAGATGGTGAGATGTTACAAAAATCATCTGACAGCAAGTTTTAGTTCTTCACACTTATTGCATCTGGGAGACAGGTTTGAATTAGTCTTGAGTAGCTTGAACTGGTATGAAATAAATCTTCAAAATAAAGCTGAATCAACTTGGTGTCTGTGTTTTTGTAACAGTCTTTTCAGAATGAAATTTGACATTTTCCCCCTCTCCCAGGGGTAGCAGTTTACTGCTGGCTATCACTGCTGTTTAATTAAACTTAGAGCTTTTAAATAGAGAAACTAATTACTATATGATTTCAAGAGCTTTTCATTTCCCCTCCATTTCTCTTCCGCCTCCACTCCCAACCATATATGCAGGGTGGGAGAATAGAGTTACGTTCATTTAAACTGAGCACAAATACATTCCAGCAATAAAGTGTTTTCATAAAGAACAAAGATAAGTAATTGAGAAGAACTGCGTTTAATTATCAGTTTCTGAGAAACCTAGGCTTGGGTCAATTCAGGGAAGGATGTGAATGACATAGAAGGCTGCCCCTCTGGATTCCCATATGACACTTTAACTAGCAGAAACAAAATATACCCTGAATTTCTTTGAGCTGACAACTTAAATTCTAATTCTGGCTACTCATCTTTGAAAAACAGGAGGCACCCAACTCGGGCCCAGCACATAATTGGACCTAAGTCACAGTTTCTGCCTGTAATTATGTCCCCAAAGTCAGATGGTTTGAACTGGGAGCCAGGCCATGTCAGCTTAAGTATATGTTTATATATTTGGAATAAAAAGTGTGGCTTAATTTATCTTTTAAATATTTAACTATGAAATATTTTAGCTTTAAATATTTAAAACTGAATTGTTAAATTGTAAAAAATTGGAATCAGAGGTGAGAGGTATGAAAAATAAACATAGAAAAATAAAAATCAAATAAACTAATCAAAATGGCAACTGATACTACAAATCAGTTGGATTGATTGGAGAAAGAAATGCACATAGGACTTGGTTCATATCTTGATACTACAGATTGGAAAACCAAGCTGAAATAGTTTACGCTTGGAATAGTAGGCTGGAGGCTTTTCATGTATGCTGGTGGGTACTCCAGCTTAGGAATTTTAATTTCATTAATATTAGGACACACTAAGAAAAATGGATAGCCAGTTCCCACCAATAGATATTTCAAACTCCAATTTTAATCCATTTTAATAGGTTAGGGAAGGATTCTGACAAAGCTACAGAAAGACTTCCTCCATATCATTTAGAAAATTCCACAAATCAAAATATATCCTACAACGAAGTAAGGGAAAATATCAAGTGCCAAGGGGGAAACAGTTAACTGACATAGAGGTAACAATCAAAATAAAGAGAAGATGACATATCATCTTAGAATTCAAGCAGGGATTGTCATATTTTCTTAGATTTTTGCTGTTGTTGTGATTATTGCCCTTAATTTAATGCTCAGTGAGTACTCATTAAGAAATAACGGCACTGTTTTTCTCTCTAAAATTAGGAATTTTAACTTCTAGGAAGGCAAAACTAGGTGAGCAGCTGACCATCAAAGAAATTCTCTAAGGCAGGAATAAGACTTATATCTTTATCTCTAGAATTATGTCTTATTAATGAATGTTCCCCTCTAAAGGGGTTTATCAGGGTTGCATTATATGTGAAGACAATAAAAATAACTGGTGGATTTATACACAATGTTTTTTATATACATTCTCTCATTTGAGTCTAAAGGTTGAGGCCACTGTTTAAAGAAGTGACACTAGAAAGAGGTGTATATACCTTAAAGTTAAAGCCAAATAAAATCCAGAGAGAGTGATATGATTTATGATTTAGTTAAGTAGAAACTAAGAATCTAATCTATTCCAAATACCTGGGACTGAGAGTATTTTAACTCTAATCCATGTAAGATCACAACATCCTCTCAATATACAGTACATCAGTGTACTTACCTAAAGGCAAATATAATGACTTAAAGTCCTGCTTATTCTGAGAGTCTTCAGACTCTCAGATCAGTGGTCTTCTTAGAATGTTATTTTTATCTTTAAAAAAATCTTACCCAAGGCTGTTCTGATTGCTAAAATTATTGAGTCTCCTATATATCTTATTTCTCTTCAAAAAGGAAATACAAGAGAAATCATTTGTTGTCGTATTTATATGAAGCTATGCACATCAGTAACAACTTGGTCTGTTTTAACTTACTGCTTATTTACAAATTTAGTAAATCTAATTCACATAAAGTCTATCTGAAAGATAACATTTATGGGGCTCTTGATAGCTTCAGATGTTTACAGGAGTGATTGTATATGAGTAAAGAGAATGTCTTTTCAACAAGATAAACTTTAGGTAAAATTCACACTCAATGTGCTTAATATTGAAATCTGAGAACGAAACAAGGATTAAAGCTTCCTTAAAGGGATAAATTATCTATTACCAAATCAAAAATATTTGACACTGCTAAGAAAACTATGAAAAAAAAAAAAGAGATGAAATAAGCCAGATTTTATCTTAGAATTGGACCGCCTATTAAGGATATCATCATTTGCCAGCCACAACATAACACAAATGTTTGCAGTGTGGCAAACATTTTTGTATCTTACTTCAAAATACTGGGTTTTCAATATACACTGTATCATCCATTAAAATACTGACCCTAGGTCATTCATCTATCTCCTACCCTGCAGAAGGGTTTTAATGCAAGACATGCTGCCTTTACAGAGATACAAATGAGTGAAATAGCGCATGGGAAGTTCTTTGAATTAAATAAATGGAAGAAACAGTGTGAAACTGTGATATAAATCTCCATAATATAGTTTATCATTTCCATTTGGGGAGACTGGAAAAATAAATGCAATACAAGTGAAACGAGTTGGTGTGAAGTCTGCTAACAAATGAGCAGAGACTTAAGGCTTTGGTCTCTGGACTACAAGCCTATAGCCAAACCGTAAACCATTCCCATTTTGTACCCCAACTTTTATCTCTACTGTCTCATAAAAAAGCATATTATTCTTCTATAGAGTCCTTGGATGTAGTACTAGCATAAATCAAATATTCCCTGGTTTCTGATCTTCTTTTGAAATTAAATTCTTAGGCTGAGCAGAATAAAACAATCTCTTTATCAACTAGGCATTTGAGGGAGGCTGGAACAAAGAGAAAGTGAAGTTCAGGAAAGAGGTAAGGGAGCGAAACTTGACATTGTCCTGTCTACACCACCCATGTGGCCCAAAGTTGGAGGAGGGCAGGCACTGTTGCAGCTAAAATCTCAGACACAAAATGCTTATTTTGTTTTCACAAATTTGCAGTTTGAGCAACTACGGCTCAGGATATCTGCCAATTTCCCAATTCTCACTAACTGGAAGATTATTTTGACCATCACTGTGACTCATAGGCTTTAGAGAAGTGAGAAACTACAAACACTGAAAATGTTGAACAGTCATTCTGCAAGTACCTCCACTAATTAATTTAGCGGCATGAGCTACAAAGCTACAATATATACAAGGTCCCTTTTAGTGTACCTGGGATTATTCTGGAGTACCTAACTATCCCATATAAGTCAGCTAAAATCAGTGCTGACCCTATCTAAACAGATCGTTCAGGCCTAACAGTTTTCCTCATTATCCATACATATCCATGGCAGAGGCTGAGGGGTGTAACAAACTCTCACTTTAAGAATGAGCACACTCCGCCAGCTTCTCAGAGTACTGACAGTAGACAGTTTAGCTCCTTCAGGGACAGTCTTAGCCGCAGAGAGCTGCCCTATTCAATCTCATACTCTGTCCTGGGTAACCCATGAGCTAGGACTACACAACGTGGATACATAAAAGTGGGGTCACCTCAGGTCAACACAGGACAGCTCCAAAGAAACATTCCGAGTCTAGAACTCCCCAGGCTGACATTGTACAGTAGCTTCACATTGCCCATAGCCCACTCCTGCCTTCTTCCTTTTCCTTCCAGGGATGTTAGTGAATCCTTAGCTACATGCTCAACTCTCCAAATCTGCTTCCTGGGGAGACCTGCTCATGACTATACCTCTCCATTTTTAATTTATCTCAAGTTCCTTGGGCAACAATGTACTTTCAAAGCCATTTAGTTACAGCTTCCAGATAGGAAATCAACATAAGCATACTTGTTTAAGCACATCTGCCCATCCCCTTAAAATGATTCAAAGCATATCCAGCAGAATATAAAAATGAGAGAAAACAGACACCATAGATTTCACAGATTAGTTACAAGTACAAATTGTTTAGGATAAAATAATAATAAAACAAGTAGTCATAATTCAGAAATGCAAGGGAGATTCAGTATTAGAAAATATAACAATACTAATATCCAAAGTTACAGAGTAATTTTACTATAGTAGAGAAACACCTTATGATTATATTAGTCACAGAAAAATCATTAAATATATTTCTACATTCATTTTTAATTTAAGCAATTATAAATGAGAAGAAAGGAAATTCTTTAATTTGATGAAATACATTTGTTAAGACCATAAAGAAAACAGTTTATGTAACTGTAGAGCTTTAAAAATATTTACATTAGAATTAAATACATTTCAATTTTATTAGTTTTCTATTGCTATATAACAAATTGTCCTTAACTCAGTGGCTCAAAACAATAATCCTGTATTAGCTCATAAGTTTGCAACTCACTGTGTTTACTGATCTGAATATCTATATTTTAAAAGTGAACATCATTCTATCCACCAATAATAATTAATTAAAAATATAAGTAAGTAAAAAAGGTATGATTTACTTAGCAAATATATTCATTAACTGGGAAATTAACCTGGAGAAATGTACAAAAAGCCATTTACAAACATGTAGAATCAATCATTTGAGACATATGTCATTTTTGTAGATAAGATGGCTCTGTGTCTAATTATTTATATTTTTATGAAACTAGGATCAACCTTCAGTTTTTCATGGACATGAAAAAAATATTTTCAGATTCATTTAGAATTAAATTTCAAATTCGTAAAAATTAAAGACAAATCAAGTACATCAGTTTTGTATTGCTCAATTTCAAATATCATTAAAGACTGGACTTAAACTAACAGAGACCTACTTCCTCTTTGGAAGAACATAATATGAGCATACCTTTTAATCAGAAGCTGGTAAATAAATACTTCAACAGAAAAATAAGAAAGTAATGGAAAGAAAAAACACAACTGGCAAAAAAGGTATGAGTAATATAAGAAGATGAAGGCAAATATAGGTTAAATGATTAATGAGATAACAATGTCACCCATTGAACTACACAAAAAGTGCTAAAACCTATTAATACTAAATATAATCAAGGAGTTAAAGGAATAGTTGCATGCATAAGAAATTGATATGTAATTGCATACAGATACTAAAGTCTGTTCTAGAGAGCAAATTGACTTTAGCTCATGTTTAAATGTGCATAAGTGATTCCCAAGCAACTCCATTCCTTGGGATAGACTGGAACTCTCCAATATTAGCCACATGTAACTATTTAAATTATTTAAACTTATATAACATCAATAAAATTGAAAGTTTAATTCCTCAGTTTCACTAGTTATATTTCAACTGCTAGTGAATACATTATTTGACAGTACAGATTATAGAATAATTCTATTATCACAGGAAGCTTTTATTGGACAGCCCTGATTTAAACTCTAAAGAAACTCTAATACATGTGTATTGGTAGATAAAGACATAAAATTTTATATTGTGTCTCTGGTTGTAATTACATCCCCCCCAAAAAAAACAAAAGAGAGAGCAAGAGACATAGAGAAAGATGGAGGGAGGGAAGGAGGAAGAAAATCATGAAAGAAAGTCATGAAAGAAACAAAGAGAAAAAGAAAGAGAAAGAGGAACCATGAATTGAAAAAGAGGAGGGAATTAAAAAAAAGCAAATCTGGGGAGGAAGAAGGTAGACATCAGGATTTCTGTTATCGGTGTTAGGATAAATCAGCTGGTAAAGAATCTGCATGCCATGCAGCAAACCCTTGTTCAATTCCTGGGTCAGTAAGATTCCCTGAGGAGGGATAGGCTACCCACTCCAGTATTCTTGGGCTTTCCTGGTGTCTCAGATGGTAAAGGATCCACCTGCAATATGGGGGACCTGTGTTTGATTCCTGGGTTGGGAAGATCGCCTGGAGAAGGGAAAGCTATCCTCTCCAGTATTCTTGCCTGGAGAACTCCATGGACAGAGAAGCCTGGCAGGCTACAGTCCATGGGGGTCACAAAAAGTTGGACACAACTGAGCAAATTTCACTTTCATGTTAAAGTTTGATATGCCTATTAACACACCAGTATGGGAATGGAAACAAAGTTTTTAATGAGGATAAAAAATATGTTTTTTAAGTTTAAATACTGCAAATATCCATGATATTTTTCACAGAACTAGGACCAATAATTCTAAAATTTGTATAGAATCACAAACTCCAAATAGCCAAAGGAATATTGAGAGAAAAGAACAAAGCTGGAGGTATCATGTGTCTTAATTTCAAACTGTACTACAAAACTACAGTTATCAAAACAGTATAGTGCTGGCACAAAAAAAAGACACATTGATCAATGAAACAGAATGAAGAGTTCGGAAATGTACTCACATTTATATGGTCAATGAGTCTATGTCAAAGGAGGTAGTGATATAAAATGGGGAAAAGAAAGTCTCATCAATTAATGGTGTTGGGAAAACTGGGCAGATATATGTGAAAGAGGGAAACTTACCCCTTTCTTATACAATATAGAAAAATAAACTCAAAGTGGACTACAGACTTAAATGTAATGCCTAAAAGAATAAAACTTCTGGAAACAATGTAGGTGGTATGCTCTTTCACGCTGGTCTAAGCACTACTTTTTTTAAATCTGTCTCCACAAGCAAGGGCAACAAAAGTAAAAATAAACAAATGTGAGAACACTGAACTAAAAGACTTTTCATAGTGAAGGAAGCCATCTACGAAATACAATGATAACCTACTGAATGGGAGAAGATATTTGCAAATGATATATCTGATAAGGGGTTGATATCTAAAACATATAAAGAATAAAATTCAATAGCAAACCAATATGATTAAAAGGTTAGTATAGGACATAAACATTTTTCAAAAGAAGACATATAGATGGTCAATAGGCACTTGAAAAGATGCTCAGATCCCAGATGCCACAACTAAAGAGACTGCACACTGCAACGAAGACTGCAGATTCCATGTGCCAAAACTAAGAGCTAACACAATCAAATAAATAAATGAATAAAAAGATGCTCAACATCTCTAACCATCAAGGGAATATAAATCAAAATCACAATGAAATATCACCTCACACCAGTCAGAATGACTATAAAGAAAACACAAAAATCGGCAAAGATATGGAGGAAAGAGAACCCATCATTGGTGAGAATGTAAATTGGTACACCAATATAAAAAACATGTAGATCCCTTAAAAAATAAAAATACTACTACCATACAATCCAGTGATTAAACTTCTGAACATTTAGCATTAGAAAATATAACGATATATATTCTATTTAATGATAGAAAAAATACATGTATCCCCATGTTCACTGCAGCATTATTTACAGTAGCTAAGATATGAAATTTATCTAAGGTTCCACTGATAGATGATTTTATAAAGAGAAAGTTATTATATATATTTATACACAAATATACATATCTTATATATTTATTCTTTATATACATATATACACATACACATATGTGTATAAAGAAGATGTAAATATATAAGAAGCAAGATTGCAGGGAGAAATATCAATAACCTCAGATATGCAGATGACACCACCCTTATGGCAGAAAGCAAAGAAGAACTAAAGAGCCTCTTGATGAGAGTGAAAGAGGAGAGTGAAAAATTTGGCTTAAAACTCAACATTCAGAAAACTAAGATCATGGCATCCAGTCCCATCACTTCATGGCAAATAGATGGGGAAACAACAGAAATGGTGAGAGACTTTATTTTGTGGGGGTCTGCAAAATCACTACAGATGGTGACTGCAGCCATGAGATTAAAAGACGCTTGGTCCTTAGAAGGAAAGTTATGACCAACCTAGACAGCATATTAAAAAACAGAGACATTACTTTGCCAACCAAGGTCCATCTAGTCAAAGCTATGGTTTTTCCAGTAGTCACTTATGGATGTGAGAATTGGACTCTAAAGAAAGCTGAGCACAGAAGAATTGATGCTTTTGAACTGTGGTGTTGGAGAAGACTCTTGAGAGTCCCTTGGACTGCAAGGAGATCAAGCCAGTCCATCCTAAAGGAAAACAGTCCAGAGTGTTCATTGGAAGGACTGATGCTGAAGCTGAAATGCCAATACTTTGGCCACCTCATGCGAAGAACTGACTCACTGGAAAAGACCCTGAGACTGTGAAAGACTGAAAGCAGGAGGAGAAGGGGATGACAGAAGATGACATGGTTGCATGACATCACCGACTTGATGGACATGAGTTTGAGTAAGCTCTGGGAGTTGGTGATGGACAGGGAGGCCTGGCGTGCTGCAGTCAATGGGGTGGCAAAGAGTCGGACACAACTGAGCAGCTGAACTGAACATACACACAGAGACACACATATATACATACACAACAGAATATTACCCAGCCAGTAAAAAACAAAATGAAATCTTGTCACTTGAAACAAGGTGGAGCTAGAGGAATCTAAGTGAAATCAATAAGTGAATGATAAATGCTGTATGTTTTCAATTATACGTCACATCTGAAAATCAAAACAAATGAATCAACAGTACAAAACAGAAACAGACTCACAGAGACAGAGAACAAACTAGTGACTGGCAGCGGGGAAGACAGTGAGGAGGTGGAGAAATTTGGAAAGGCCTTTAAGAAGTACTAATTTACAATTATTAAAAATAATATCACAGAGTTGTAATGTATAGCATAGGGAATGTAGTCAATAATACTGTAAGTACTCTGTGTGGTGACAAAGGGTATCTAGACATAGCAAGGTGATCATTTCATAATATATAGAAATATAGAATTACTAATATAATATTGCAAATCAATTATTTTTTGTTGGTGTTCAGTTGATAATTCATGTCTAACTCTTTGTGACCCCCTAGATCACATCACACCAGCCTTCCCCATCCTTCACTATCTCCCAAAATTTGCTGAAAATTCATGTCCACTGAATTTTCTATCTAGAATGCCTATGTAACCATATCATCCTGTGACCCCATCACTCCTTTAGCTTTCAATCTTTTAAGCATCAGGGTCTTTTCCAATGAGTCAGCTCTTCACATGTGGCCAAAGGATTGGAGTTTCAGCTTCAGCATCAGTCCTTCCAAAGAACATTCAGAATTGATTTCATTTAGGATAGACTGGTTCAATGTCCTCGCAGTCCAAGGAACTCTCAAGAGTCTTGTCCAGTTCTCAATTCGAAAGCATCAGTTTTTCTGCACTCAGCCTTCTCTCTATGGTCCAACTCTCAATCTGTATATGACTAATGGAAAAACCATAGCTTTGACTAGACGGACCTTTGTTGGCAAAGCCATGTCTCTGCTTTTCAATACACTGTCTGGGTTTGTTATAGCTTTCAAAGGAACAAGTGTCTTTAATTTCATGGCTACAGTCACAATTTGCAGTGATTTTGGAGCCCAAGAAAACAATATTTGTCATTGCTTCCACTTTTTCCCCTTCTATTTGCTATAAAGTGATAGGACCTTAGCTTTTTTAATGTTGAGTTTTAAGCCACTTTTTTACTCTCTTTTTTTACCCTCATTAAGAGGCTCTTTAGTTGCTCTTCACTTTCAGCCATTCAGTTCAGTTCAGTTTCTGTCGTGTCCAACTCTTTGCGAACCCATGAACCGTAGCACACCAGGCCTCCCTGCCCATCACCAACTCCTAGAGTTTACCCAAACTCATGTCAATTGAGTCAGTGATGCCATCCAACCATCTCATCCTCTGTCATCCCCTTATCCTCCCGCCCTCAATCTTCCCCAGCATCAAGGTCTTTTGCAGTGAGTCGGTTCTTTTCATCAGGTGGCCAAAGTATTGGAATTCCAGCTTCAACATCAGTCCTTCCAGTGAACACCCAGGACTGATCTCCTCTAGGATGGACTGGTTGGATCTCCTTGCAGTCCAAGGGATTCTCAAGAGTCTTCTCCAACACCACAGTTCTAAAGCATCAATTCTTCAGTGCTCAGCTTTCTTTATAGCCCAACTCTCACATCCATACATAGCTACTGAAAAAAACCATAGCCTTGACTAGATGGACCTTTATTGACAAAGTAATGTCTCTGTTTTTTAATATGCTGTCTAGGTTGGTCATAACTTTCCTTCCAAGAAGTAAGTGTCTTTTAATTTCATGGCTGAAGTCACCATCTGCAGTGATTTTGGAGTACCAAAAAATAGTCAGCTACTGTTTCCCCATCTAGTTGCCATGAAGTAATGGGACCAGTTGCTATGATCTTAGTTTTCTGAATGTTGAGCTTTAAGCCAGCTTTTTCACTCTCTTCTTTCACTTTCATCAAGAGGCTCTTTAGTTCTTCTTCACTTTCTGCCATAAAGGTGGTGTCATCTGCATAGCTGAGGTTATTGATATTTCTCCTGGCAATCTCAATTTCAGCTTGTTTATTATAGCTTCCTCCAGCCCAGCATTTCTCATGATGTACTCTGCATATAAGTTAAATAAGCAGGATGACAATATACAGCCTTGACATACTCCTTTTCCTATTTGGAACCAGTGTGTTGTTCCATGTCCAGTTCTAACTGTTGCTTCCTGACCTGCATACAGGTTTCTCAAAAGGCAGGTCAGGTGGTCTGGTATTCCCATCTCTTTCAGAATTTTCCACAGTTTATTGTGATCCACACTTTCTGCCATTAGAGTGGTATTATCTGCACATCTGAGGTTGTTGATATGTCTGCTACCAATCTTGAGTCTAGTTTGTGATTCATCTAGCCCAGCATTTTGTATGATGTACTCTGCATAGATGTATGCAGAGACCTACATCTGCATCTATCTATGGCCAACCTATACAGCATATTAAAAAGCAGAGACATTACTTTGGCAACAAATGTCTGTCTAGTCAAAGGTATGGTTTTTCCAGTCGTCAAGTATGGATGTGAGAATTGGACCATAAGGAAAGCTGAGCACCAAATAATTGATGCTTTTTAACTGCGTTGTTGAAGACTCTTGAGAGTCCCTTGGACTTCAAGGAGATCCCACCAATCAATTCTAAAGGAAATCAGTCCTCAATATTCATTCATTGGAAAGACTGATATTGATGCTGAAGCTCCAATACTTTGTCCACCTGATGTGAAGAACTGACTCATTTGAAAAGACCCTGATGCTAGGAAAGAATGAAGGCAGGAGGAGAAGGGGATGACAGAGGATGAGATGGTTGGATGGCATCACTGACTTGATGGACATGAATTTGAGCAAGCTCTGGGTGTTCATGAAGGACAGGGAAGCCTTGTATGATGCAGTCCATGGGGTCTCAGAGTCAGACATGACTGAGCAACTGAACTGAACTGAACTTGGCATAGAAGTTAAATAAACAGGGTGACGATATACAGCCTTGTCATTCTCCTTTCCCAATTTTGGACCAGTCAGTTCTATGTAAGGTTCTAACCATTGCTTCTTGACCTGCATACAGGTTTCTTAAGAAACAGGTAAGATGGTCTGGTATTTCCACCTCTTTAAGGATTTTGCACCATTTGTTGTCATTCACCTATGACTATGCTATGTCATAGCATAGTCAATGAAGTAGAAGTAGATGTTTTGTTTTGTTTTTTTCCTAGAAATCCCTTGCTTTTGCCATGATCCAACAAATGTTGGCCATTTGATCTCGTTCCTCTGACTTTCCTAAACCCAGCCTGTATATCTGAAGTTCTTGGTTCACATACTGCTGAAGCCTAGCTTGGTGTTTTTTGAGCACAACCTTGCTAGTATGCAAAATGAGTTTAATTGAATGGTAGTTTGAACATTCTTTGGCATTGCCTTCTTTGGGATTAGAATGAAAACTGACCTTTTTCAGAACCATGTCAATGCAGAGGTCTTGAAATTTGCTGACATATTGAGTGCAGCACTTTAATAGCATCATCTTTTATGATTTGAAATAGCTCAGCTAGAATTCTATCAACTCCACTACCTTTGTCAATTATACTTAAATAAAAAATAAGTTTAAGTATAAATATCTTAATAAAAAGTAGATGTATGGCAAAGCAAACACTGTGAATCTCATTTAAAGAATTTCTTTACATAGAGCAAATTTGCTCAAATGTTTTATCTACAAAATGACTCAAATTTCATATCCACAAAACAAGAGAGTCCACTCTGCACACTGACCAAACATCAGATAATTAGAAATATTTGTTCTTTTTCTTATGAATATGACAGGGATGAAAGTGATGGGATTATTCTCATGTTCCCTTATTTTCAAACATACAGGCAAAACTCAGGAGTCCATTTCCATGAGGTATATATTACTGGAATAAAACCTAAATCACTTTTAACCCTATTTCAAAGACAGCCTAGAATTTTACACCTGCTTTGTAAGGAAATCTTAAAAAGGCATGCTGGCAGTGTGTCTAAATAACATTATGAGAAATTCTGATAAAAGGCTTAAGGATGACTTTTCTTTTGACTATGAATAGTGTTTTACACTCAAAAGTTGAATAAAATATAAATCTCTGATGTTTTACAATGTAACTAGAATATTAGTGCTCTTGCTGATATATTCTTTACGAACAGCTTCCAGAAATGAGTTCCCTGAGGCTAGATACTACAGTTTCTCCTTCTTTTCCTAATGGAAAATAAATAATTACAGAATTAAACAAGCAAAACAGAAGAGGCTGCAAAATTCTGTGTCATAACTTCAGCCTTCAGCCTGATGGGACTTTTGAAAATCATCACTAGAGCTATGATTTGTCACTGTAGTCAAATATCTGTTCAAAAGCGCTATACTTCTGATTTATAAATTTAGGTCTACACATGTTGTGCCATGTGCCTAGTAAGAGACTCTCCTGGTTTTCTTCAGACACTTGCATCTGGTTCTGAACTGTTCAATGCTAAATACAGTAAATAAGCTGTAATTATGTGCTATGCACAATTCATTATACATCTTCATTTGGAAACATTAAGCAGCAAAACAATGTGCCTTCTCAGAGGAACTTGCCATCTGCGTTTTGTACTCTGAGTTGGGAACAGGGAAAGTAAAAGGTAATATGATGATAATGAGAATTGTTATAGACCTAATACATTACAGAAATTATCTTCTGGCACCACTGATGGCTGCTTGTTTACAGCATCTTTAGAACTCTTGAGACCAGGAAAGAGATGGGTGTGTGCAACCAGAGAAGCAGAGGCAGCCATAAAATGTGGCCTCACACTCACGTTTCCTGATTTTTGCACACGTTTCTTTTCCCTTTTTCCCTTTTAGTTCTCCTCTTTACACAATTAACTTATTCCCCCTTTCTTACTCAAACACAAAACCGCATGTGTTATTCAGAGATTGTGGGGAAAGTGGGGACAATAATTACTGCTCTATTTTCCACCCTGACTTGAAGTTCTGGATTGGTAGTGATTTTTACAGCTATATATTTGTTCTAAAACTGTTTATCGTCTTTCTGCAGCCAAAACCTCACATTTGGCAATAACATCCAGGAATAAATCTGAATAGGAAGGAAGAAATGTCAACTTTGCCCTGTAACTGCGTTTTGTTAGTCTCCTTGTCAGTCTCCCAAACGCGCACCATGTATCATTTGGTTTAGTCTCCCCTTTTGAAGGTTGGGGGTAGATAACTTTGTGGTTTACTGTTGATATAAGTTACAGAAATAATTGAGAAGTGATTTTCTGTTTTCTCCCAAACTTGGGAGTCCTTCTGCCAATGAAACCATCAGCTGTAAATCATTTTCTTATTTTTAAATTTTGCTAATAATTTGATTAATAAATTTTGGTGAGGTCTATCGACATAAAAGTCTAAACATAGCTACATTTAAAAATCTTATTTCTATGTGTTATTAGAAATGAATTTTTCAGAATTTATTATCTTTTATAGTATGCAGTACAGGTAATACTTTCCTACATGTTCCTGGAACAAGAGATTCTAAACAGTTTGCCACAGATTCAAGTGGTGGGAGGAAGTAGTGATGAGGCCATATCTCAAATTCTAACATAAAATCTTTCAGTCTTATTCTTCGGCTCTTAGCTGTCCCATATTCTACCAACCAGTCTACTTTATTACTTTTGGGGAAGGAAAGCCAGATTTTCTATCATTAAACATCTTTATTTTGTCATCTAAGGATTACCTACTGGCTCACATCTTTTAATATTGTAAGCCAAGCTCTTTGAACTCAGAAAATTCTTTTTCCCCCCTAAAAACCATGTATGATTGAAAAAATCAAAAAAGGTTTTAAGCATTGTATCTTTCTATGAATGATAAGAAATCTATTTAGATTCTCAGCTAACTTTCTTATTTTTATTTGATTATTTTATATCTTCCTCTCCCTGGGGCAAATATGCACTTCTGAAGTAATAAAGACTTTTAATTCAATAGGTGGCAGTTTGCGAGGCAATGGCAAAAATCCATGAAGGAGGAGCTTATGAAACCAGTATTATATCCTCTGCTCCGTTAACATTGTCATAACCCAGAGAGCTAATGGAATCATCCTTTATGAAGGTCTTTTTGCCATTTGTCTACAAGGACCAAAAATTCTGTAAGTTAGGTAGACGTATCTCTAAGAAGTTTGGTGCCAAGTATTGCTAAACTATCGACTTAATTTTTATATTATACCTAAAAGTAACAGTGTTTTTCAAACAAATTATTTTATGACATTACATTAATATATTAGGGAAAATGAAAAATGACAAGCTCTATGTTGTTGTTTAGTCGCTAGGCTGTGTCTATAGAATACATTAAATAGGCAATGCTTAATTGCTTTATAAAGTAGAATTATGTTGTGATAATGAGTATAGTCTTTAAAAATATATACCTGTCTGTGAGTATTCTAATATTTTTCCTTAAGCTGGGGCATAATTTCTAAGTGAGACATCACAAATGGATAGACATTAAAGAATAATTTCATGCTTTTGCATAAATAAGAATCTATTGTTACAAGTCCATGGAGTGAGCAATCAAGCATTTTCTAAGTTCTCATTCTTGTTAATTTTAAAATCTTAAGTTCAAGTCAACAAAAGTCCTGGTTATGAAGGTTTTCAAAGATCAAATACAGTAGTCTTCCTACTTATATTCATCTCTTAATTGTATATTATGGAAAGGTTTCCATAAAGACTTTTGCAGCCTTCATTTGTTGTAATAGATTAGCAATTTTATCCTTTAGCATTTTTATTTACTTTGTGATTGACTTTTGTTAAATATCACAGAACACTTTGCATTATAACCTCTTCAATTATTACATGCCATGTCCACTAGATATAACCTATTTAGGGAGGGATATTTCAGAAACTAGCAAATTACATAATGAAGGCACTAAAATCATATTGAATTGTGTGTGTGTAAGGGAAATATGGGTTTCCCTGGTAGCTCAGACGGTAAAGCATCTGCCTACAATGCGGGAGACCCGGCTTTGATCCCTGGGTTGGGAAGATCCCCTGGAGAAGGAAATGGCAACCCACTCCAGTGTTCTTGCCTGAAAAATTCCATGGACTGAGGAACCTGGTAGGCTACAGTCCATGGGGTTGCAAAGAGTCGGACACGACTGAGCGACTTCACTTCACTTCAAGGGAAATATGTGCATTGCAGCTAATACAATGAAAATTTTCATCCAATTTTCATTTTTCTATATTACTTCCCATGATTAGATCCAGTTTTCAATCATAAATGTTCATGTTTAGTTTAGATAATAATTGCATAAAGTGTTAGTTGCTCAGTCGTGTCCAACTCTGGGAGACCTCATAGACTGTAGCCCATCCGGCTTCTCTGTCCATGGTATTTTCTAGGCAAGAATACTGGTGTAGGTAGCCGTTCCCTTCTCCAGGGGATCTTCCTGACCCAGGGATCAAACCTGGGTCTCCCACACTGCAGGCAGACTCTTTATTGTCTCAGCCACCAGGGACTTAATAACATAAAGGTTTAATGACTTAATGTTAGATTTGATTATTTGACAAAAGACTAAAGCCAATGAAAATCATGATACCCTGAGTGATATTTCTTCTTTAAGACTATAACAAACTGATATTTATACCTTGTCATAGGTAGCATTTCTTCTAGATTATATCAAAGAAAGACATCTTATTTGTTCCATCAGATCTTCAATAGAGGAAGTAGGGATTTATTTGTAAGGGATCACAATGTGTCAACAGTGAAGAGTTTAATTTCTCTGGTTGCCAATCTAAGGGTAATTTATTAGTACACAACACAAAATTATCAGAATTTCCATGCCCATCAGCAGATGAATGGATAAGGAAGCTATGGTACATATACACGATGGAATATTACTCAGCCATTAAAAAGAATTCATTTGAATCAGTTCTAATGAGATGGATGAAACTGGAGCCCATTATACAGAGTGAAGTAAGCCAGAAAGATAAAGACCAATACAGTATGCTAATGCATATATATGGAATTTAAAAAGATGGTAACGATAGCCCTATATGCAAAACAGAAAAAGAGACACAGATGTACAGAACAGACTTTTGGACTCTGTGGGAGAGGGCGAGGGTGGGATGTTCTGAAAGAAAAGCACTGGAACAAGTATACTATCTATGGTGAAACAGATCACCAGCCCAGGTTGGATGCATGAGACAAGTGCTCAGGGCTAGTACACTGGGAAGACCCAGAGAGATGGGATGGGGTGGAAGTTGGGCGGGGGGGATCAGGATGGGGAACACATGTAAATCCATGGCTGATTCATGTCAATGTATGGCAAAAACCACTACAATACTGTAAAGTAATTAGCCTCCAACTAATAAAAATAAATGAAAAAAAAAAGAATTTCCATAAGTAAGGTAATATTAAGGAATCTATTTCAATATCTATATGATGCAGCAACAATGAAACTCTAAAATGTCAATAACTTACTAAATAAAGGTTTATTTCTAGCTCTTATTTCATTTAATGTGGATCCAGTAGCTCTCATAATGTAAATAGTTCTACAAGTGGTTCATGAAGTCAAGCCTCTCCCATCTAGTTACTTTACCTGGAATACGGGGCCATAAAGGTCACAGAGAAAGAGAAAGAGTAGAAGATGTCATGAGATGTTTTAAATGGCTAGACTTGGAAGTGGCTTACATTACTTTCTCCCAAATACCTCTGGTTGTGACAAGTTTTATTTGGTAAGCTCTGTGACACCATCAAACGGGAAGATGCCCTAGAGAGGGGAACGGCTACCAACTCCAGTGTTCTTGCCTGGAGAATTCCATGGATAGAGGAGCCCATGAGAACCTACAATCCATGAGCTCACAAAGAGTCAGACACGACTGAACAACTAGCATTATTATGACATCTGCATTATTTTCTTATGACCTCTGTAATACATCATCATAAACTTAGTGCTTTAAACAATATAAATTTATCTTAAAATTCCAGACAATGAAACTCTGAAATGAGTTTCAGTGAGCTAGCTAAAATAAAGGAGTCAATAGGGCTATATTCCTTCTAGATACCCAGGAAGAGAATTCATAGCTCAGCTGGCTGCCTGCAATTCATAGCTCCTGCATGCAATGCAGGAGACACTGGTTGGATTCCTGGGTCAGAAAGATCTTCTTGAGAAAGGATAGGCTACCCACTCCAGTATTCTTGGGCTTCCCTGGTGGCTCAGCAGGTAAAGAATCCGCCTGCAATGGGGGAGACCTGGGTTTGATCCCTGGGTTGGAAAGATTCCCTGGAGAAGGGAAAGGCTTACCCATTCCAGTATTCTGGCCTGGAAAATTCCATGAACTGTATATTCCATGGGGTCACAAAAAGTCAGATATGACTGAGGGACTTTCACTTTCACTTTCTTAGCCTGCAGAGTCTACCCACATTTCCTGGCTTATGGTCCATTTCCTTCAACATCAGGGCAAGTGCTCATGCCACCATCTCTTTCTTCTGCCTCCTTCTTCCAGTTTTAAGCACTAGGATAATATAGAACTCACTCACATAAATTACATTATTCTTCTTATTTTAAAGTTAGTTGATTAGTAACCTCAATTTCATCTGCAACCTTAATCTCCTTTACCATATAACCTAACATCACAGGTCTTCTGGGTTAGGATATGGACATCTTTAGGGGACCATTGTTTTTTCTACCACACACATTATCATTTTATCTTAATTTTATATGGTCTAAGTATTCCATTATATGGTAGAGATGGTTATACTGAATTTAAATAAGACTAAAAATACACTGTGTATAAGAAATACTTGTTTTAGAAAGGTTTCTAAAGTTATTAAATGTTTAGAAGGGTTAAAAGTAAAATAACAGAAAATGATGTATCTTGCATAAACTAAATAGAGCTAGAGGACTATATCAGTATCAGAAAAAGCATGCTTCAAAATAGAATATTGTAAGGGATGGAGATTTTATAATAATAAGAAGTCTATTTGAAGAATATATAAAATATCAAATACTAAATTTATGGTGGTGATAACAATTGCAGTGTATATAGAAATAGAAATATACTGTTCTACATATGAAACTTAATGTTATTAAACAATGCTACCACAATAGAAAGAAATTTTAAAATATCAAAGATATACGAAACTAATAGAGCTTCAAAGTACATTAAATCTTATAGAAAAAGAATTTGATAAATTTATAGTTATATACGAAGAATTCAGCATCTTTTTACTATAATTGTTAAAGGATAGGAAAAGTAAACACAAAATTTCTAAGAGTATGAAGACTTAAAACAATATAAAACAAATTATTCAAGTTGAGATTTATAGAAATCTATTTTCAAAAGCAGAATATATACTCTTTTCAAGTACACATAGAGCTTTCAAAATATATGCTGCTATAAAATAAGCCTCAAAAGTGTTAAAAATTGCAAGTGTATGTGTTATTAATACAAATGAATTCAACTATAAATCAGAAATAATACCTGGGAAATCTTAAAATATTTGTCAAGGTTACAATGTAAATCATCAGGGAAATTATTTACCTGAAATAAGTGAAAATATAATGTCTTCTCAAAGATATGTCCTTATATGTTCATAGATTCCTAGCAGCTTTATTTATGTAGCAAAATTTGAGAATAAACAATGTCCATTAATTGGCAAATATATAAGCAGTGCAATGGAAATATTACTTAGCAATGAGAAGAAATAAAGTCTTAATATATTTAACAACATGGATGAATCCCAAAATCATTGTGCTGAATCAAATTAGCCAGATACAAGAGCATACATACTTTATGATTCCACCTATATATAGGCAAAGCTAATATATTATGTAAGTAGATTAGATATTCTCTGGGACTTCAGTGAAGCAGGAGTTACTAGAATGAAACATCAGAGAACTTTCTGTGATCATGGAAGAGTTCTCATCTTGATTATGGTAGTGGCTACATGTGTATATAAATTTGTCAAGATTTATTGAAACTTATACTTAAAATGGGTGCATTTAATTACATATAAACTATACCGCAATAAAGCTGATTCAAAGAAAGATTTAAAGAATGAAGTTATAGCACCTCAAAAACTATAATGTGGATTAATTAGAAATTAAATTTGGCTTTATAAAAATGTTTTCATGTAGACTTTTAGAATATATTGATATGTAAAATGATCTTTATAATAGAAAGAAATCTGAAGTTGTATCAGATTGGCAACAAAATTAAGAAAGAAATACCATTTAAAACAATCTCAGGATAGATGCCCTTTATCTCACAGTAGGCTCCCAGATCCAATATGCAGTTAGGGAGTATATTCTGAAGCTTACATTACTAACAAATACAATGGGGAAGGTAATTATGTCTTTAAATATCACTTGGTGAATTCCAAAGCAATAACATTAAAGACAGAGAAAAGGAGAGAGACACAAACAATGTAGATATGGGTTTGTGGATAGGAGACTGGAAACTATCTTTTTGCTTTTTCCTTTCCCCAATTTGTACCATTAACTGGATGTTCTAGTTTTCCCTGGTCTCTGATATGGAATATTCTTTCCAAATGTTGGTTTCCTTCTCTGCTTCTCCTGCAGTACCAAGAAAAAGATACCATTTCCCTTGAAAATTTCTCTCAATTGGCACTTTTTAATTCAATTTAATTTTAAAAAAGTGTTTTGTTTGTTTATGGGTAGAGTTTCATTTGTTTGGTTTTCAGCCTGCCATTTATTCTATAGACATTAGCTTAATGGACTTGGAGTTCCAGCAACTTCTACCTAAATTCATCCATTACCAAGTGAAAACCATCTTTTTCTCCTCAAATGATTGCTTATGCTTATAAGTGGTCTTACAATTTTGCTAAGAAAGGAGGATGACTGTTTCTTTTAGATGGAGACTTCATTGTAAGTGAGAACTGCAGGTACTTTGGAAGTAGCATTAAATTCCATGGAACCATGATAGAAACAAAGTGTTAATATGTAGGTTTTGATGACTTAAGTTTCCTCAGACTCAAGGTAGGAGCTGAATTTCTCTCTATTTTTGGTTGCCATGTGTTCGCTTAAGGCTATTTTAAACCACTTAAATTTTTATTATTTGAAAAAGTTATAATTTCCTTGTTATTTTAATGAGGGTGCGATAACACTCAGATCTAAACAGTGGATTTACTTCATGATTTATTTTTCTTAGGAACATGTGAAGCATTTTACCCTCTCAGTAGTCTTTCACACGTAGGTTGGTTAAACTCCACAAGAAAACTGTGGTTCCAGCATTAAAGATGCATGGGTTTAAGAGTTATTTATAACACACACACACATGTACACACAAACACATACTTTATCACCACCAGCACCATCACAAACAACAACCAAAATCTCAGGTTTACTGAAATGAATTTGCTTATTCAATATTTGTGGTTTGTTTTTATGAAGGTATTTTATGCATAGAACATTTTTTTCATGTTCTCGATGTTTTATGATTTTCTTTGGAATAAGTAACACATTTTAATATTCCTTCCAAACATTCATAAGTTGTTTCACATTTATGAAATAAACAAACTGAAAAAGTGATATTTCTTTCTCTATTGAAGTTTCTTTAATTTTGTAAGGATTTCTGAAAACAAGTATTCAAAAAATAAGACACTTTTGCAAGGCCAAGTGTAACAATATCTACATTCTCAGGCTGCTTGGCATTGCTATCCTCCATGTTCTATACAAAAGTCCACAGAGTCATAAGTTGGAACATACACACATACACACACAAGCATATTATTCTTTCCTTCTGACTGATGCCTGAGACCCCTTACCTAGGAATGGTTTATGCTATCCTTGAGGCAATATCCTTATCCTATTCCTTATAATATCCCTAACTATAGTCCCCTAATTAAAAATAAGACCTCAAATATCAATGTATATATGAAAAGTAATATATATTAAGGTTATCAGTCTTCATGAAAGAACAGAACTGAGTGAAGAAGACCTAAAACTTCTGAGAGTAGGTGGCAGGGTCTAATCTGGAGTTGGGGATAGCATTAAAATAGAGTGCTGGGGAACCTGAAAACAAACTTTAATTACTATCAAATTTGGTCAAGAGACAGACTTCCCTTGGCTTGAATAAAAATAGTAGAGGCATCCTACTGTCTTTCAAGTGCACAATTGCACTCATCTCACACACTAGTAAAGTAATGCTCAAAATTCTCCAAGCCAGGCTTCAGCAATATGTGAACCGTGAACTTCCAGATATTCAAGCTGGCTTTAGAAAAGACAGAGAAACCAGAGATCAAATTGCCAACATCCACTGGATCATCGAAAAAGCAAGAGAGTTCCAGAAAAACATCTATTTCTGTTTCATTGACTATGCCAAAGCCTTTGATTGTGTACATCACAATAAACTGTGGAAAATTCTGAAAGAGATGGGAATACCAGACCACCTGACCTGCCTCTGGAGAAATCTATATGCAGGTCAGGAAGCAACAGTTAGAACTGGACATGGAACAACAGACTGGTTCCAAATAGGAAAAGGAGTATGTCAAGGCTGTATATTGTCACCCTGCTTATTTAACTTATATGCAGAGTACATCATGAGAAACACTGGGCTGAAGGAAGCACAAGCTGGACTCTAGATTGCCGGGAGAAATATCAATACCTCAGATATGCAGACGATACCACCTTTATGGCAGAAAGTGAAGAGGAACTAAAAAGCCTCTTGATGAAAGTGAAAGAGGAGAGTGAAAAAGTTGGCTTAAAGCTCAACATTCAGAAAATTAAGATCACGGCATCTGGTCCCATCACTTCATGGCAACTAGATGGGGGAACAGTGGAAACAGTGTCAGACTTTATATTTTTGGGCTCCAAAATCACTGCAGATGGTGATTGCAGCCATGAAATTAAAAGACGCTTACTCCTTGGAAGGAAAATTATGACCAACCAAGATAGCATATTAAAAAGCAGAGACATTACTTTGCCAACAAAGGTCCGTTTAGTCAAGGCTATGGGTTTTCCAGTTGTCAGGTATGGATGTGAGAGCTGGACTGTGAAGAAAGCTGAGCATCGAATAATTGATGCTTTTGAACTGTGGTGTTGGAGAAGACTCTTGAGAATCCCTTGGACTGCAAGGAGATCCAACCAGTCCATCCTAAAGGAGATCAGTCCTGGGTGTTCATTGGAAGGACTGATGCAGAAGCTGAAACTACAATACTTTGGCCACCTCATGCGAAGAATTGACTCATTGGAAAAGACCCTGATGCTGGGAGGGATTGGGGGCAGGAAGAGAAGGGGCCAACAGAGGATGAGATGGTTGGATGACATCACCCGGCGGACATGAGTTTGAGTAAACTCCGGGAGTTGGTGATGGACAGGGGGGCCTGGCGTGCTGCAATTCATGGGGTCGCAGAGAGTTGGAAACGACTGAACGACTGAACTGAACTGTCTTTCAAAGGGGTTGGATGAAGTGCCTATCCTACTGTCTTTTAAAGGGGTTGGATGAAGTGCCTAAACACCATATCACATAAAAATATTGTGGAGTGGAGCCATCTTCATCTTATTATTTCTTCTTTCTCCTCTCCCTGATTTTTTTCCTTTTCTTAATTTTCTTACAGGCAAAAAGATCAAGTTATCCAGATTCATAAAATTATAAACAGAGTAACAGATCTCTCTCCATTTCAAATTGCAACTTGTGATGATTATTTTTAAAGAAATATATGCCTGTGAGGCTTCTAGTATTTCAAAATACTAAAAAATCATAACTATAACTTATTGAGTATCTACCATTCTACATTTTATATTGGTGAAACAAAGTTAAATATATTATATATTATTATTTAATTAATAATTAATATTAAATATTTCAAAACCCCTGCCAATTAAGTATTTGAACATCCATTTTAAGAGTAAAGGAACAGATTAAAAAGATTGTGAGACTCATTGATGCTACTTAGCTAGAGCTGGATTAAAATTCAGGTATTTTTTATCTAAAAACTACACTTTTTATGCTTTAGAATTTTAGCTACGTTTCCTCAATAAATAGAAGACAAGGTTATTCTTCCTCTACTGAAAGTTCTTATTATACCAATAAGGCAGCTGTTGTTATTTTCATTCTGTCAATATGTTGGGCTTAGCACTGACAAGTAAATCTTCTCCAGAAACTCTCTAGCCATTCACAGGAATCCTTGTGCTTTAATATTCATGTTCAAATTTTACTGTTTTCTTTTATTATACTTAAATATCAATGTATATTGATACTGGGTGTATATTGATACTGTATAACCCAGACAGAGGGGAAATGAGGACACCAAAGCATTACAAATGAAAACTCTGGGCTTTTGAAGGAATCAGGAAATGTTTCCCTCGAGAGACTATCCTTTCCTGGTTGTAACAGTTTGTGGGTCAAATTTACTAAACTGATGAAAAATGATCCCTTTTTCCATTTGTCTATATTAAAATAACCAATTTAACTGAGATTAATATTATACATTTTGTTCTATCAGCTTTATACTTTAAAGAAGAAGGAGCTATCCTCTTGATAATTACTACTAACTTTCTAGTTATCCTAGGTTATATAAAGAAATGCTTTCTATAAATAAAAACAGGTGGGGAAATGAAGAGAGCAACAAAAATGATAAGAAAAAGGGAAAGCAACAGCTATAATTATCTTATTTAATAGTAGTGTATTTAGGCCTGAGAATAACTGAAAAGGTGTTGACTCTGGGACCATATTTGAGTTTGCTTTATTTGTAGAAATTAATACTACTTCTTATAGAGGAGAATAATCTATGCTGGGAGTGTGTAGAAGCCAAGTTGTGAGTCAGCTGAAGTCCTCACTCCAGACACGCCCTGGCCTTTCATGGCTAAAACGGAAAAAGCAAATGGAAGCTTTGATACCACTTTTCTCAGTTTGACCCAAGCATCAAAAAATGAGTGACACACCACTGTCTATTGCTTCTATTTTGTATAAGCATCTAGGGTTAATTATATTTTCAACGGTGGATGGAATATAAACAGACTATGAACTCTATTTGCAAATTTAAACTAAAAGATAAAGAGTTGAAATCTGTCACTCCTGTTTTTCCTACAAGAAAGTTAAAACTCTTAAAATGAAAAACTTCTTGGACTCAGAGAATTGAACCTATAGGACCAACTGTCACCACAAAATATGGAAAGACAGCCAAATTTAGAGTCACAGGAGAGAAATATTTACCTGAGATAGAAATTCCCCAAAACATAAACTTGTAGGAACATTTCAGTGGTAATTTTCAGAAACTTCTGGAGCCTAAATGCAGAAGAGCCACAAATGAGAAACTCCTCAATTACACTGGTTGCTTTTTAGGCACATGAAAACATGTTCAACATCACTAATCATCAAAGAAATACAAATCAAAACCAAAATGAGATATCACCTTACAGCTGTCAGAATGGCTATCTTCAAAAAGAACAGGTATAGCAAATGTTGGAGAGCATGTGGAAAAAACGGAACTCTTGCACACTCTTCATGGGAATGTTAACAGGTGCAGCCACTGTTAAACAGTGTATGGACCTTTCTCAAAAAGCTAAAAATAGAACTATCATATGACCCAGAAATTCTGCTCTTGGGTTTGTATTTGAAAAAGCCAAAAATATTAATTTGGAAAGATGCAAGCACCCCAGTGTTCACAGCATGATTCTTGACAATAGTCAAGATATGGCAGCAACATGTTCATCAACAGATGAATATGGTGTGTGTGTGTGTGCACACACACGCACACACACACAAATAGAATATTACTCAGCCATAAAAAATAATAAGATTCTGCCATTTGCAACAACATGGATGGACTTGGAGGGTACCGTGTTTTGTGAAATGAGTTAGAGACAGATACTATATGAAATCACTTATACAAGGAATCTAATAAATATAACAAACTGTGAATAATACAGAAAAGAAGCAGGCTCACCTATATAGAGAAGAAATTAATGGTTGCCAGTGGGGGTGTAGCAGGGGATAAGCAACATAAGGGTAGGGGAGGTGGGAGGTACAAAGTAGAGTATGTAAGATAGGTTCAGTAACATGTTGTACAACACAGGGAATATAACCAATATTTTGTAATAACTGTAAATGAAAAATAACATTTAAAGGAAATGGCAACCCACTCCACGCCTGGAGAATCCTATGGACAGAGGAACCTGGTGGGCTGCTGTCCATAGGGTAGCACAGAGTTGGACACGACTGAAGTGACTTAGCATGCATGCGTGCATTGGAGAAGGAAATGGCGGCCCACTCCAGTATTCTTGCCTGAAGAATCCCAGGGAGAGAGGAGCCTGGTGGGCTGCCATCTATGGGGTCGCACAGAGTTGGACACGACTGAAGTGACTTAGCAGCAGTAGCAGCAGCAGAAACATTTAAAAATTCTATAAAAATTAAATATATTGAAAAAATGGATTTTGAAAGATAAAGATGGATTGGATAATGATTATTAAAATTTTGAAAATTATAGCCCTTACAAAATGCAAGGCACTATTGTTTCTTATGCATATACACATCATGGACATACAGTAAAAGATTCATGATACTTTCTAGCCAAGAAAATTTACAAATGGTGTTTATAGCAGATGCCACTTTAATCTAGATTATTTTATGTAAAAGAATAATGAGACTCAGAAATATGAAGAATCAGAAGTAGAGTTTAGCACTACTAGTTAGTGCACTTTTTCCACTTATTGCCTTCGTCCAGCTTACACTCATACATTCTCATTTCTATTCTTTATTTAAAAATGAGATGGGAAGAATCAAGAGGCTTTTTCATTGGTCTGAGAAATTGGTCTGATCTGGCTTTGGTAGAACAGTCACCTTTAGGGTAAAACTGAAATGAACAGCTTTTCTTATGTGGTTGCCTTTTATTGAAATATTCTGAATAAATACTAATTCAAAGGGGCAACTTAATAGGGGATTCTTAGAAACACGTGGAGAAGTAAACAGTGCTTCTGGCTAACACAAAAATAGTCCTTGCATTTACTTTGCACTAACGATTGTTTGATAACTGAGTAACAGTTTTCAGCCATTAGGCATATCAATGTTTGTCTGTTCATCAGATAAGAGCATTGCCCAACTCTAAAACCAAGAATCTTTAGATTTTTCAAAGAGTGTAGACTCTTTAGGCAGTTATTGACAATATGTTTAGGGCTGTTTTGTCAAGTACCCTCTCTCATTTTTCCCCATTTGTTTTCTGAAGTAGATTAGCGTGTGAATGAGAATGTCAGGGCATGGTGAAAAGCTCTGCAAAGTGTTTCACATTAGATTCTTTTCATGAGCACTGCTATGAAATTCCCTTGAGGTCAGTGATTTGTGAATTTTGGATACTTTGCTTAAATTTTTAAAGCTGCTTATTCAAAAGATGTCATCTCAGTCTGCCATGGGCAAGTTCATTCTCTCCTGGCCATGAAGCAGAGGGAGCTTCTAACGTTTTATCCTAATTTAAAATCCATGCAGTATGCACTGGGACTTTTGCCCAACATACAGCTTTCAGAATGCAGAGGACATCATAACACACACCCTGAGAAAGGCAGGTGAAGAAATAATTTTGACAACTGGCTTTCCACCCATTCCTTGGCATCTAGACTATATTCTTCCCATGAGCCATGCTATCCAAACAATTTGTTATGAAATCTATCCATTCTGCAAAATGGACAAATTGAGATGATTATCTGAATATGTTTAGAAAACACCTTTAAAACAATAGCTTTGTACTGGCTGTGTAGACAAAGCCAAATAATGCTGCCTTGAGTGTTTTTCTTCACCTGAAGCTGTATTCAATTTCTTCCCCAGCAAGAAAACTGCTCCTCTGGCACCAGTCCTTGAAATGAGAGTTATTTCTCCACTTGGGGGTAATAACTCTTTAGGACAAAAGACTTTGTCTAATGTTGGGCCATTTGTAACTCTACAAAGAAATTTCAGTTGATGAAAAAGTGAAATGGTTTTCAATAAATATATAAACGCAAGTAACTTTTCAAAAGCAAAAATACTGTCTTTAATTCCACAGAGGAGAACCTAAGCCAGTTAGTATTGTCACTACAATCTTGGCAAAATTAATTTCAATTCTCTCACTGATTCACATAGTCATGAGCAGAGGTATTAAGCTGACCAGCTGCACTGTTTGTTCATCAACTTCCACACGGGCCACCAAACCTGTAGCATATTCAGTAAACTGATGTGGAGGATGGCTCCAATTTTACATCTGGGCTCACAGGTTAGTCAAAAATCAAACCCCAAAGAAGCATTTCCCCAGGTTATCAGTCAAGTTAGTGGGAAAATATTTAATTCATCATATAAATTCAGAAGCTAAAAAGTATTTCCTAGCATTTTAATAAAGAGTTGGAAACGGGAGCTGGTTCTAGCTCCTGTGTTCTAGCTCTTATGTTAGAGGGGAAGTATTCACCAAACTCACAACCCAAGATTTGTCAATCTAGTAACTATCCTCAGTATATGGGAACAAACTGATAGAGAGGTTGATTGATCAAAAATATGGCCCACAATACTTATTACGGAGACAGGTTGAGCAAGAGGTATGAAATGATAAAATCCTACTGGGCTCAGAGAAAGCTGATGAAAAATGTGTGGGGCTGAAAATTAGATGCCGCATATTTTAGCACCACCATCTTTTAAATTCTCTCCAGAGGGAAATTATCCCCTGAACTTGGTATTTTTGAAATAATTCTTCTAACTGAGAACAGCTAAACCTCTTATAGAATCTTGAGTCCAGAATAGCTCCTGGAATCTCTGGGTACTGGTAGGGAATTAGGGCACCAGATAGCTTATATCTGTTTATGGAAAAGAAAGAAAAAAAAAATCTATCTTCAAACTTAAATAGAAAGAATTTGAAACAATATACTAGGGTCTCAGTCATATCATGCAGAAGCATTAGCAGTGTTTTTTTTTTTTTTTCCTTTTGACTAAAGACTACATCCTTCCCTTAGGCATTTTAGTTTGATATTCTTGATGCTTATGTTTTAGTTAGAAATAACGAGAGCTAATAATGTGTTAATATGACATCTTGATCTTGACCATCTTGCTTATTCTTGAAAAGTGAGTATAAAAATATAGTATCATCTATAGTATATATTATTTTTAAGTTTTAGAAAGACATGCAGAGATGCAATTGACTGTAAAAAGAATTATGAAAACAGACATTCATAACAACTTTTAATAATAATACCAATAACAAATTATTAATACTAACAACATTACTTCAAGAACCTGTTAGGTACATGATCTTCAGAAAACTAAGATCATGGCATCTGGTCCCATCACTTCATGGGAAATAGATGGGGAAACAGTAGAGATAGTGACAGACTTTATTTTTGAGGGCTCCAAAATTACTGCAGATGGTGACTGCAGCCATGAAATTAAAAGACACTTGCTCCTTGGAAGAAATGTTATGACCAACCTAGACAGCATATTAAAAAGCTGAGACATTACTTTGCCAACAAAGGTCCACCTAGTCAAAGCTACGGTTTTTCCAGTAGTCATGTATGGATGTGAGAATTGGACTATAAAGAAAGCTGAGCACAGAACTGATGCTTTTGAACTGTGGTGTTGGGGAAGACTCTTAAGAGTCCCTTGAACTGTAAGGAGATCCAACCAGTCCATCTTAAAGGAAATCAGTCCTGACTATTCATTGGAAGGACTGATGCTGAAGCTGAAACTCCAGTGCTTTGGCCACATGATGCGAAGAACTGACTCATTTGAAAAGACCCTGATGTTGGGAAAGATTGAAGGCGGGAGGAGAAGGGGACGGCAGAGAATGAGATGGTTGGATGGCATCACTGACTCAATGGACATGACTTTGGGTAGACTCTGGGAGTTGGTGATGGACAGGGAGGCCTGGCATGCTGCAGCCGATGGGGTCACAAAGAGTCGGACACGACTGAGCGACTGAACTGAACTGAACCTGCTAGGTACCAAAATATGTATCAGTTGTTTCATATATGCTATTGAGATAGAAGACACTATTTCTGCTTTACAGATGGGAGTCTTTGCCCAAGGCTACACTCATAGTTACATGAAAGAGGAAGATTTGAAGCCATACATGGAATGATGCCAATAAACTGTAAATCCTGCATTGTAACACAAGGTCATTATTTGAACTTTATTAACTGAACTTTATTAATGATAGAAGATGAGATGGTTGGATCGCATCACTGACTCAATGGACATGAGTTTGAGCAAACTCCAGGAGATAGTGAAGGGCAGGGGTGCTGCGGTCCATGGGGTCACAAAGAGTAGGACACAACACACGTTTTCCGTGCCAGCTGTATGCTCATATATGCGTGCCCCCAAGCACACCACCAGTAATTCCATATACTAAGAAATTGCTATTTGCAGTTTGAGCCCCTTTGGTCCCTTAACAAATTCCATGTCTTTCCCCTAGTCTTTCTTATGCTAGTAACATTCTCCATTTGATGCATGTTTAACTGTGAAAAATTTACTTATCATACTGTTTTGCCACACATCCCTTTATTCACAGTCCCTCACAGTTTCATAAATGGTGTTGGGCTATTTTACATATCTGTTAATTGCTTTGTTATATTATTAAATTTTACTTTTTTTACATTTCTGACTGTAACCTCTTCTCAGTACACATCTTTCAGAATGTCTTAGACTATTAATGGTTGTATCTTTGTACTGGTTTTGAGTTGGCTCCAGTTCTGGATGGCCAACAAGTATCCATATATATATGTCCTAATATGTTCTAGGACATGTCTTCAGTGTTAGCTTTTGAGCTTTTCCCTCATTGGTAAGATTTACAATGTTTGCTAAACTTCCCTAACAGTTGTTTTTAATGTCAGTATCTTGAGTTTATTCCCATTCTACTTTCAGGTGTGGGAAGCGTGCTGATTTATTCTTACCAGCTTTTATATCTTCAGGTGCTTTGGAGAGATAGGGAGCAATAAAGATGATGATGGTAAGTTCAACACACTTAAAACCTATGGATTTTATCAATAGGCATGAAGCTCCCAAGCCCTATTGTGAAAACCCACAAAAAGATTTCTTGTTAAACAACTCTTTTGTTTTTATTGCTGTTGTGAGGATAAAATATTATTCCAAGCATCCTTTTTTCCTTCTGCTTCCCTTTGAGCTCTTGAGTTGTGGCTATGAAGCAAACTAAAGTATAAAACTTAAAAAAGAAAAAAAAAACATACACAATCTTGTCATTTATGGGAAGCATCTTAGTTTGTTCTTTACAGATGCTACATTATTTAATATTTATAACAATCTGTATGATATGTTTTATGTCCTTAATTTTACAGATAAGGAAATTCAAGTCCTGAGCATTAAAGTATCTTTCCGTGGTCATCTGGGTGGTAAATGGCTGAACAGAACAAACTTTGTATCCAATACTGAGTGACTTGAAATTCCATGCTCTTTCACTAAATCACATTATCTTATATAAATGAGCAAAATTTTGTTACTATCCATTTAGTTCATATTTCACTCTTCTCATTGTATACTGCTTATCAATGTAGTTCTTCTCAAACTTCTGCTACTAAAAGTACCTTGTTGTACAAGATAAAACATGAAACCCATACCAAAAAGAGGTTGAGAAATTTACCATAAATTGTTCACAAATTTAAACTATTTTAGGGCCCTCTTGTTACAACCTTAAAACTCATGCAAAATTTGCATATTACCATGTAATTTTAGCGTAAAAACTATTTTTAATTCTATTAACTCATAAAAAACCACAAAAACTAACTTCTCTAACTTGTCACATTGACTAGTGGACACTTTATAATAAGATTTATTCTAAGGATTTTGTAAATTAAAGACTCAGTATTTTTCCATTTCAGGTAGACAAATAGACATTCCTCTCAGTCCTAAACACACTAATGGTAGTCTACAAAGACTTAAACATGTTTGCCCCGGCTATCCTCAGACCTTATTTCCTCTAAATTTCTCTCAATTCAGTTCAGTCACAAATCTTGTTGCTATTTGTCAAATATTTAAATCAAGCTTCCATAGCACATACATTTGTGGTTTCTCCACCTGATATTCACATGGCTCACTTCCGCTCTTCGGTTAGATTTTACTTCAGTGCCTTATTTTCTGAGAGTTCTGCCCTTGCCATGCCTCTAAAATAATCCTCTTCCTCCGTTCATGTGCTTAAAAAAAAAAAAAAAAAAACAGCTTTATATTCTATTTTGTGCTGATCAGCATATTAACTTATCTATTTCCCCTTCTAGCCCTATGTGGTCAGGGACTTTTTTCATTGTTTATATGAATCATGGTTGTTAATTGCAAAAATACCTAACCCATAGTTATCATAAATAGCAATACATTTATTAAAAGCTAGTAGTTGCTCATGGACCCTCCAGGAGGCAAGATTACCCAGGCTGGGAGGTTAAGCCACCAGAAAAAGTGTGGAAGGCTCACAGTGGGGATGGTTCAACGCACTCCATCACAATTGCCACCAGAGCCAGATACTACTGTCCACATGCTGACAATATCTTATCTTGGAAGTCCAATTTTTCAGCTATGGGGGCTCTAACCTATCAGGAAAAGCATTTAGAAAAGTACCCACTTTGCTATCTGCTTCCTATAGTTTTTCTTTTCCAGGACCAAAGTCTGGAGTACATGCATGTGATTAGCGAATTCTAGGTCACAAAGTTGAGCTCTCGATCAAGGGTAGTGGCAATAAAAGTTAGTTTCAGCTTTCTCATTTGAGAAGTGTGGTTCGTAACATAGAAAATCCCCTATATATAAGAAAACTGCTCAAAATGTGCTACATGGCCAAAAAAAAAAAAAAAAGCAAATGTGCATGACCACGAATTCCCAGCACCTAGAACAGTGTCAGGCACACTTGGAGTACTCTGTAAAAGTTGCTAAGTAGATGAGTGACATATTATGTTCATGTTCAAGAGATCAAGTCAATCAATATTAAGGGAAATGAACTTTGAATGCTCATTGGAAAGACTGATGCTGAAACTCCAGTATTTTGGTCACCAGATGTGAACAGCTGACTCACTGGAGAAATCCCTGAGCGGGGAAAGATTGAGGGCAGAAGGAGAAGAGAATGAGATGGCTGAATGGCATCACATATGCAATGGACATGAATTGGGCAAACTTTGGGAGATGGTGAGGGGCAGGGAGGCCTGGTGTGCTGCAGTCCATGGGGTCTCAAAGAGCCAGACACAACTGAGCGACTGAACAATGAGGGGTTAGAATATTTTGAAAGGTCTTTTTGTACAAATAGCATTAGCATGCATCAACAGTTCTTTTCCAGTGTTTTGGTGTAATGTTTTTAAGTATATACATCATATACGACATAACATTCTCAGTTGATGTGAGGACAGCACCCTATAATCAAATCTATTACTATTTCTGTACTGAAACATATAACACATACTTAGTAAGGTAAAGTAACATAAAGACTAAAAATAGCCTCACGTGAGTTTTTTGTTCCCAAATAAGCTTTTTAATTACCTTATAATTAGCTACATAACTAATTTTGAAATTAAGGTTAAGAGATTATAGACCTGTAAATGAATCAAGTATAAATTAAGACATTAGCATATTTACTGTTTTTGTGGTCAACATTCATTTAACTGTTCAATTTATTTTTAGTGCTCTGATCCTGACATGGAAACTAAAGACATTCACTTTTTTGCCTTTTGATTAAGAATATTCAGCCTAGAAGAAAATGGGTAAATTTATATTTCCTAGACTATCTTCTTCTCCATAAACATAAAACTCATGCTTTACTAAAGCCTCTATGTTCTACCATTTCAGACTGAGTAGTTCAGTCTACTTCCCAAGCCCTGGTGAGTGTCTCATTGACATTATTAACAACTTGATTTTTTCTGATCTGTATACTTAGAATCTCATATTACCTCACTCTATTTGTGATTTTAAGATTGTATTTGAATTTTTTTTCAATACTTACTAAAGTTCCCAGATGATACATAATTTAAAGAGGCTGTTAAAAAAAATAGCCTTCTCAAAATAAGATTTCAAGATGCAGGAATAAGCAATAAACCATTCTTGTACCTGATCATTGTCCATTTAACCAGAATTAACTCAAAATCACTGTCTAATGTTCAGAAAACCTCTCTACTAAGTGTTTATTCGGCAAGAATTGCATACCACACCATAATTACCAATGCTGATTTCCTTCCCTATATATATGAATATACATTATTTACTGACAAGAACTAGAGCTATCCCTAGGTCTTCAGTACCCAAGGAATATAAGTTTTATTTACAACAATTTCTGTCAAAATATTGAACAATGTTCCCTGTTGTTTCTATCTAATTTCAGATGTTCCTATCTGATCTTTACAAAGTATAGTGTTATTTTAATAGGAGAAACCAATTTAATTGCAACAATAGGTTTGGTATCTAATATTTTTAAACTATGAATAAGTGCCACAGATATTACAGTGTATTCTGAAATCATGAATAATTTCTAGCTTTCACATGGAGCAATGCTATTTTGGAGAAGGCTTTCACAGTAATGCTAACTGCAAGATACTTTTAGTTTTATTTACATATCACTAATATTCATCTTTTCTAATTAAAAATTAAGTTTTTAATAGTTTATTAATAGGTTCAAGAAATCTTATAAGTTATATTTTTAGAAGACAAATGAATTCAAATCTTTCATATATGTAAACTTTTGCCAAACATCTCAAAGAATCCTTCCTCAAGAGTAATGAATTCTTTGGCAATGGTCATTGGAAAGGAAAAGAAAAGTAGTTAAGGGAAAATTGTCATCCATCCCACCACCATGCTCTATGATATACTTAAATTCAGAATGTCTCAACACAGTACAACATATCCTATTTCTAATATCCAATGTCACGGACACTAATAAGAAAAAAATATGGAGAGATGTCTTGATTAAAGGAAGCCTCTCAACACTAATAATTATAATTGCCACTTTTTCCCCTAGAAGTATGTTTACTCCATCAAAATACAGCATGAAGACATTCTGCCAAGATTTGGGGAAAGTGCTTTTCTTTTGTAGACTGAGAGGAGACATTTTGAAAGGAAGAATGGGAATAGAGACCCAGCAAGAGACCTAGACTTCAGTTGTATTTTTAAGGAGTAAATATGGAAACTTAAAATTTGAATATTAACTATCTTAATATTTATGCCTATACTGCCCCTTGTAAGTTTTTATGTAAGCCGCAGTATGTATATCCTAATTTAAGGACCAAACTCTAGGATGACCATCCTACATCATAATCTCTCCTTTCCCACACAAAAGCCAACTCTCAAGCACCCTGATTTGAGAGTCCTAGATTTAGATTTTTGATATCAGTGAACTTTATTTCCAGGATACCTAATAGGACTTGAAATGTGTGCATAACCCAGGTATTCTGTGCCTAGAAAGACTCAAGTCCTCTGGTCACATAAAGTCGCATTCTTAAAATTTAGAATGAAATGAAATAGATAAGGCCTCCAAAGTGTAGATTCCTTCCTAGTATGGTATCCTTTCTCCACTCTCTGTAGCCATGATTTCTCTTTCAGGCAAAGCAAACTTTGCCTCTTCCCCCAGACTTCTGGCATTCAGTTATGTTGCTAAGTGTTTTCCCTTCCTGATTCACTCAGGTTTTATCAGGAAGCTGAAAAAATTCTCAACTTTAATCATACTAATTATTTATTTATCCCCATTCTGATTATGGAAAAGGACCCATAACACATTTAACCCTCAAAAAATATCTTCCACCAGTTTTCCTAAATAAAAAGAATTGCTTTCCTAAGAGTAATTCTTATACAAGTATATTCTGTTAGAATATTATGCTCAATATCAGTCTCCCTATTTTTTCTTTCTTTTCCTGCTCAGGACTCTTCATGTCTTTGTTCTGTAGCTGAAATGCAACAGACTCTATTGTTCAGAGAATAGTCCCATATTGCTGTCTTTAGAATAATATAAATTTTGTTTTATGTGGATTATTTTAATAAATTTTCTAAGAAGTTTGATTTTTTTATATATTAAATCCATGGGGAAAAAAAAGTTTCCACTGATAAATACTGAGGTGTTTGTTACATTTAGTTTTCTTAGCTTGTATACTATCTAGTGATCCTGACTATACATCCTTTCATCTCAAAATACTTTTTCCACTTTTAAACATTGAAAACTAAAATGTTTTGTTACTTTATACACATTTAAGGACCTGTTATGGGACATTAATATTGAAATACAATGTTTGATCTTTTAATTAGCCATGGGATATGGAGAGTCTAAGTCAAAGAAGATATAAAAATTAAAGTTTGGACATTCAATATATTATTATCTAATCGTGCTATCTAATAATAGTAATATTATTATATCTTTACAGTTTGATTTCCTGGAATGTACTCTCCTAGAACAATGTATTTCAACACTGGCTGTTACTGGAATCATTGGTTGGATGACCCACAGACTGGAGAACAATAATATCAAACAAGTTCGCACACTGTTGTGAAGGTTCTGAATCCCATGTCAGGCCTCCAGCCTGGGGATCTGACAAAGGACTGGGAATCCTCAGGGAATCTGGCCTTTAGGGCCAGTAGTATTTGATTACAGAATTTCCAGAGGACTGAGGGTAACAGAGGCTCCAGTCTTGGAGGCACACACAAAATTTGGCACATATCAACATGGGAGACTGAACCAGAACTACCTGCTGTAGAGGGTCTTCTGTAGATGTGTGGGTCAGCAGGGACTCACCACAGGGATGGGGGCTCTTGGTATAAACCCTCTTAGAGACTGCCATTAACCCTCAGGCCAAACAACTACTAGGGAAGGAGTGCAACCCCACCCATTAGCAGATAATTGGATTAAAGCTTTACTGAGCAAGGCCCTGCTGACCAGAGCAAGACCCAGTTTTTCCCATTGCCAATCCTTTCAATTAAGAAGCTTACACAAGCCTCTTAGCCTCATCTATCAGAGGACGGAGAGAAGAATCAAGCAGCAGCACAATCTCATAGTAGCTAAAACAAAAACTATATTACAGAGAAAAACAGACATATATCTCAGATGAAGAGACAAGATAATATCCCAGAAAAACAACTAAATGAAGTGGAGATAGGCAACCTTCCAGAAAAAGAACTCAGAGTAATGATAGTGAAGATGATCCAGAATCTTAGGAAAAGAATGGAGGCAAAAATTGAAAAGATGCAAGAAATGTTTACCAAAGACCTAGAAGAACTAAAGAACAAACAACAGAGATGAATAATACACTAGAAGAAATCAATAGCAGAATAAATGAGGCAGAAGAATGGATAAATGACCTGAAGGACAGAATGGTGGAAATTACTGCTACAGCACAGAATACAGAAAAAAGAATGAGAAGAAATGAAGGTAGCCTAAGAGACCTCTGGGACAACATTGAATGCGCCAACATTCACATTGTAGGGGTCCCAGAAGGAAGAGAGAGAGAGAGAAAGGACCGTAAAAAAATATTTGAAAAGATAATAGCCGAAAACTTCCAAAACATGGGAAGGAAATGGTCAACCAAGTCCAGGAAGTACAAAGAGTCCCAGGAAGGATAAACTGGAGGAGGAACACACCAAGACACATAATAATTAAAATGACAAAAATTAAAGAAAGATAAGATATTAAAAACAAGAAGAAAACAAAAAATAACATTATAAGGTAAATCCCATCAGGCTATCAGCTGATTTCTCAACAGAACTCTACAAGCCACAAGGGAATGGCATGATATATTTAAAGTGGTGAAGGGAAGAACCTACAACCAAGAATACTCTCCCCAGCAAAAATCCTTCAGATTTTATGGAGAAGTCGAGTTTCCCAGAAAAGGAAAAGTTAAGAGAATTCAGCAACACCAAACCAGCTTTACAACAAATGCTAACGGAACTCCTCTAGGTAGGAAACACAAGAAAAGGAAAAGACTTAAAGAATATAAACCCAAAATAATTAAGAAAACAGTAATAGGATCATACATATCAATAACTGCCTTAAATGTAAATGGATTAAAAGCACCAACCAAAAGACATAGACTGGCTGGGTCAATGAAAACATGTGCCTGTATGCACTTCCACTTACCACATCCGTCTGCTTGATACCCACAAATTGTCAGTCAGTCTGTTCAGCCAGTCAGCCATGTCTGACTCTTTGTGATCCCATGGACAGCAGCACACCAGGCCTTGCTGTCCATCACCAACTCCCAGAGCTTGCTCAAACTTATGTCAATCAAGTTGATGATGCCATACAACCATCTCATTCACTGCCGTCCTCTTCTCCTCCTGACTTTGATCTTTCCCAGCATCAGGGTCTTTTCCAAATGAGTCAGTCCTTTGCATCAGGTGACAAAAGTATTAGAATTTCAGCTTCAGCATTAGTCCTTCCAATGAATATTCAGGACTGATTTCCTTTAGGATTTACTTGTTGGATCTCCTTACAGTCCAAGGGACTCTCAAGAGTCTTCTCCAACACCACAGTTCAAAAGCATCAATTCTTCAGTGCTCAGCTTTCTTTATAGTCCAACTCTCACATCAATACATGACTACTGAAAAAACTATAGCCTTGACTAAACAGACCTTTGTTGGCAAAGTAATGTCTCAGCTTTTTAATATGCTCTTGAGCTTGGTCATAGCTTTTCTTCCAAGGAGTAAGTGCCTTTTAATTTCATGACTGAAGTCACCATCTGCAGTGATTTTGGAGCCCAAGAAAATCAAGTCTCTCACTGTTTCCATTGTTTCTCTAACTTTGCGATGAAGTGATGGGACTGGATGCTATGATCTTAGTTTTCTGAATGATGAGCTTTAAACCAGCATTTTCTCTCTCCTCTTTCACTTTCATCAAGAGGCTCTTCAGTTCCTCTTCACTTTCTGCCATAGGGTGGTGTCATCTGCATATCTGAGGTTATTGATATTTCTCCCAAAATTGAGAATATTTCCTATTCTCAATTTCTCCCTGGAATCTTGATTCCAGCTTATGATTCATCCAGCCTGGCATTTCGCATGATGTTCTCCGTGTATAAACAAGCAGGGTGAACAATATACAGTCTTGACCTACTCCTTTCCCAATTTAGAACCAGTTTCTTGTTCCATGTCCAGTTCTAACTGATGCTTGTTGACCTGCATACTGATTTCTCGGAAGGCAGGTAAGCTGGTATTCCTATCTCTTGAAGAATTTTCCATAGTTTGTTGTGATCCACACAATCAAATGTTTGATGTAGTCAATAAAGCAGAAATAGATGTTTTTCTGGAACTGTCTTGCTTTTTCTGTGATCCAACAGATGTTGGCAATTTGATCTCTGGTTCCTCTGCCTTTTTAAAATCCAGCTTGAACAATTGGAAGTCAGTTCACATATTGTTGAAGCCTAGTTTGTAGTATTTTGAGCATTATTTTGCTATCATGTGAGATAAGTGCAATTGTGTGGTAGTTTGAACATCCTTTCGCATTGCCTTTCTTTGGGATTGGAATGAAAACTGACATTTCCCCATCCTGTGGCCGCTGCTGAGTTTTCCAAATTTGCTGACATATTGAGTGCAGCATTTTAACAGCATCATCTTTTAGGATTTGAAATAGCTCAGTTGGAATTCCATCACTTTCACTAGCTCCATCACCTCCACAAATTGTAATTATTTTATATTGTTAAGTTAATCATGTTCCCATTATGGCTTGTAATTGCAATTGTCTTTTATTGTCTGGCTATTGACAGTGAAAACTATTGTGATTATGCAACTAATACTCAATACCATTGTTTCATCATTGGTCAACATAAATAACAGAATTCCATATCACCAAAACTAGGATCTAATAGAAAAACCTGTAATCACTTTTTAAAATCCAGATGCTTTATTAGTTGGAGGCTAATTACTTTACAATATTGTAGTGGTTTTTGTCATACATTGACATGAATCAGCCATGGATTTACATGTATTCCCCATACTGATCCCCCCTCCTACCTTCCTCTCTACCCAATCCCTCTGGGTCAATAAAATAAAAAAATAAAATAAAATAAAAACAATTAAGATAAGGCAGGCAGGGAGGCAGGAAGGCAGGTAGAAAGAAGGGAGGAAGCCAGGAAGGGAAGGAAGGGGGGAAGGAAGGAAGGAAAACATCTAGTTGCAGTTGAAATGCCTTCCCAATCTCATGTGAGAAGATAATTACCACTCCTCAAAGGTAGTAACTTTCTTATTGTTCATGCACAGTTTTTCCTGCTCACATTTTTATATTCTTTCTACATATCTGTTCATGAGTATATATACTGTTTGTGTTTTAATATTTTACACAAAGGGTGTCCTACTGAAAATGAAAAAAAAAAATCCAGATGCTTATCAGAACTATCTTAAATTTTTTTGAAAAATACAAATTCTCAGGTATTCTTTTTTTTCCTCAGAGCTCCAGATATATTTCTAATGAGCAGTCATGTTTAAAAACAACTGGACTATGATAGTTTTTTACTTTTATCTAGTTTGTTTCACGTTTTCTATTTCATAATCAGTGCTTCCACTTCTGTTAATGTTCTCACATTTCTCCATCTCCTTTTCTTTTTTGCTGTTATTGTTGTTCTTTCTCAGGCCTTTACCAAGTGTAGTAGAAGAACTTTTTTATACATATATATATATATATACAATATACAATTGTATAATTTTAGAAAATTATGAATTTTGCCTAACTAAAAATTTATAACATTTTGATCTCATTTATTTGACTTAGTATGAAGAGAATGATAGGTTTCTAATAAAAAAAAACAGATATGCAACAAGCAACAAAGGTTTACTGTAGAATATAGGGAGCTATAGTCAATATCATGTAATAACCTATGATGGAAAAGAATTTCAAAATTAATATATGTGTATTTTTATAAATGAAACACCTTGTTATGCACCTGTAACATTGTAACTCAACTATACTTCAACATATATATTTAAAAATAATAAGTAAGTGAGTACATGTTTCCATTTAATTTCCCTTCATGGCAACTTCTAATTTTAAAAATTATCATTCATTGTAGCAACAAATGTATAATGAAATTAAACCAGCGAAATGTATGTAAGAACTTTATGTACAAAATTATAAAATGTTTTTGAAGGCAATTAAATAAGATATAAATTTTACATAGAGATAATATTGTGTGGAGAGGAAAGCTCTATATAAAAAAAAATTCAGTTCCTTCCAAGTTAGCATGCAGATTTAATACCAACCTTCCCAAAAGAATTTTCTCTTTATAGTTTTGAAAGCTAACTCTCAAATGTTCCTGGAAGATCAAAGACTCAGGTCCCAAGATACTCTTAATGAAGACCAGGTGAAAGAATCAAGATGCAAAATATCAGTTTCTTATAAAGTACAGTTTGCATCAGAATGGCAATAAGCATGTAGACTATCAACTCAATATAATTTAGCTATTCTTTCAACACCTGTTATATATACTGATTTGTTAAATTTTAGTGATACAGTAATGATAGAGCAAATAAAACTAAAATTCTGTGGAGTTTCTATAATTGAGGGGAAAGCAATACATGAGATGAATAAGTAAAATATAATATCTCAGATAGTGATAGATGTTATGAAGAAATGTTAAGCAAGGAAGGCAGTAGAAAGTACAAAGAGTTAAAATGTGTGTGGTTGTGAAGGAGCAGATGAGATTCAATTTAAATAAGGAAATCCAAGAAATCCTCATTAGGAAGGTTACAAAGGGGTCAAAAATAAATAAAAAGTGATAAATGACAAAAAAAAATCTCAGAGGTATTACAATGGACATCAATAGAAAAATTATTATTTAGCGAATGATTGTGAGACAATTAGTTAACAATACAAATGAAAAGTAAAATGTCTATAATCTTAAAATATTAATATTTTTGAAAATTCAGTTAAACGTATGGTAGACACACACATGTGCTTAGTTGCTCAGTCATGTCCAACTCTTTGCGACCCCATGGACTGTACTCCACAAGGCTCCTCTGCCTTTGGGGATTCTTCAGGCAAGAATACTGGAGTGAGTTGCCATTCCTTCTCCAGTGGATCTTCCCAACCCAGGGATCGAACCCAGGTTTCCCACATTGCAGATGGATTCTTTACCATCTGAGCCAACTGGGAAGGCCCCAGGGAAGACAGACAGACACACACACACACACACATATATGATGGAATATTACAATGAAATTTCATCATTTGCCACAACATGAATGCACCTGGACTTATCCTTTGTGAAACAAATCAGACAGAGAAAGACAAATACTGTGTTTTCACTTATATGTAAAATCTAAAAAATAAACAAAATATAACAAAATAAAAAGAGAATCACAGATACAAAGAATAAACTAGTGGTTGCCAGAGGGGAGATGAGAGGGGAGAGGGAAAAATAGGTGACGAGGATTAAGAGGTACAAACTACTAGGCATAAGAGTTATCAAGATATAGTGTACATGGTCATTATTTTATAATAACTTTATATGGAGTATAAACCATAAAATACTGAACTATTATGCTGTATACCTGGAACAAACAGAACATTGTAAATCAACTATATTTAAAAAAAAAAGTAGACAAGTATGAGTGACCAAATCTCAAAAGTATTTAGAAAATGTTAAAATATGTATTTGGGCAGTGGAACAGGGAGGGTATTAAAAATAAGATCCCAAGAAATCAAATCATAATGGAAAATACATATTTGACTACATTAAAATGACTCAAAAGATATTATAAGCTGCAAACTTGGAGAAGATACTTTAAAACAGTTATAATATAGAATTCATATCCAAAATGTGTTAAAAGTTTTACAAATTAATAAGAAACCGGCATTGAATAGAAAATATTCAATTAGAATATAATTAGAATACACAAGAGATAAAATTGCTAACATCCGTTGGATCATCAAAAAAGCAAGAGAGTTCCAGACAAACATCTACTTCTGCTTTATTGACTGTGCCAAAGCTTTTGACTGTGTGGATCACAACAAACTGTGGAAAATTCTTCAAGAGATAGGAATACCAGACCACCTGACCTGCCTTTTGAGAAATCTGTATGCAGGTCAGGAAGCAAAGTTAGAACTGGACATGGAACAACAGACTGGTTCCAAATAGGGAAAGGAGTACATCAAGGCTGTATATTGTCACCCTGATTATTTAACTTATATGCAGAGTATATCATGAGAAACCCTGGGCTGGATGAAGCATAAGCTAGAATCAAGATTGCTGGGAGAAATATCAATAACCTCAGATATGCAGATGACATCTATGGCAGAAAGCGAAGAAGAATTAAAGAGCCTCTTGATAAAAGTGAAAGGAGAGTGAAAAAGTTGGCTTAAAGCTCAACATTCAGAAAACTAAGATCATGGCCTCTGGTCCCATCACTTCATGGCAAATAGATGGGGAAACAGTGGAAACAGTGACAGACTTGATTTTTTTTTGGTCTTCAAAATCACTGCAGATGGTGACTGCAGCCATGAAATGAAAAGATGCTTGTTCCTTGGTAGAAAAGTTATGACCAACCTAGACAGCGTATTAAGAAGAGACATTACTTTGCCAACAAAGGTCTGTCTAGTCAAAGCTATGGTTTTTCCAATAGTCATGCATGGATGTGAGAATTGGACTATAAAGAAAGCTGAGCGCTGAAGAATTGATGCTTCTGACCTGTGGTGTTGGAGAAGACTCTTGAGAGTCTCTTGGACTGCAAGGAGATCCAACCAGTCCATCCCAGAGGAAATGGAAGGACTGATGCTGAAGCTGAAACTTGAACACCTTGGCCATCTGATGCAAAGAACTTAAACATTGAAAAGACCCTGATGCAGGGAAAGATTGAAGGCAGGAGGAGAAGGGGACGACAGAGGATGAGATGACTGAATGGCATCACTGACTCAATGGTCATGAGCTTCAGTAAACTCTGGGAGTTGGTGATAGATAGAGAGGCCTGGCGTGCTGCAGCCCATGGGATCACAAAGAGTCAGACATGACTGAGCGACTGAACTGAACTGACTGAGACCACTCAGTGAAGACAAAGGAGAAAACAAAATACAAACCACAAAGAGCTATTTGATGAGAGGAAGTATGAATAATCAATCAAAATATTAAAAGATGTACAAACTCATTAGTAATCAGGGGAATTAATTTTATAATGAACTATCCTCTTATATTACTAAATTGGAAAACATAAAACTATCTATACAAAGTTGTGGTCAGGATATGGAATACTGAGAACTCAATCTACTAATTGTGGAAGTGAATACTGGTATAGTCTCTTCAGAGACCTACATGATACCTATACTCTCTTAGACGTATATTTTTCATAATAAAAGATAGTCACTCACTGGTCTGTACAATAAGCCACATGTGTTCACATATTAGCTTCTTTTCTTTGGTGGCAACAACAACACAGTGCTATCAGTTGCCTCCATTTTAAATATAAGACAAACTATGAGCTGGCAAAATTAAGTTGGAAAGAAAACTCCAGAGTTCACTAGATAGAGTGTCTTAGTAAGGTGTTTCCAGGTAGGTGGCATTTGAGTCAAGACATGAAAGAAGTTTTGGGGAAGACCAAACAAATAGCCAAGGCAGTCATTGAAGCTGTGGTGGGTCTGTTCTTTCCTGGAAGAGTGAAATGATTAGAATGAATTGGGACCATAGAAGATAAGATATAATAGGGTGCTACTGGGCATTGAGAAAACTTGGGCTTTACTCACTAAAAAATATAAACAGAGGCATGGTATAGTCTGACATATGCTTTCTAAGAACAAGTGGGCTGGTTGCTCCTCTGAGCATGAAGTCTAGGATAAAGTCAGGGCACAAGTAATGCCACCAGTAAGGAGATGCTGACACTAATGTTGTAGCAAATGAAAGCCATGGAGATGTGACCCTATTCTGAAAAATAGATTTGGTATGTAAAGGAAAAAGGAATTAAGAGTGATTCCAAGATTTTTAGCTTGGACACATGGCAGATAATAAAGTGAAAACTGGCTACAAACACTAACCACATATTTTCCTTTAGCGTTTTCTCCCATATTGTTCCCTAGGTTGGTGAAACCCATCATTCTCTGTTTACTCAGGAATCAGATATCAGGAGATCATTTTTAACATTCACTTTAATAACACTGCTAATTAGATTTAAAGAATTCTCTAGATATATGAGAATATGTGAAATTACAAATGCCCACTGCTAAATTTGCTGATTAGCAGTTTCTAATTTTGAAGGTATAACAAGCAGAGTTAGGGAGTAAGAAGAAAAAATGTCTTGTTAGGCTTTGCTTTGAGATCTCCCTTTAAAAGAGAGTTCTCTTATTTTAACAGTAGGACCAATCTTTGGGAATTGCTGGCTTTAGCTGACAGGCAAAAGTGACTTCATTCTTTTCAAAAAGATCTGGAGGCTGCAGACAAGACTCAGCATGGCAGCTATTATAATTAAAAGAGAAATTGCATGTACTCTAGAAAATTCCTCATCCCCAATGGGTATCATGCTATCATGTTGATGCCAAAACATTAAGATCAATGTAGGGCATGAACCCACAGTGAAGAGGGCAATTTGCATTTAGGACAGTCTATTTTATCTCCAATGTGTATGCTTCAGGGGAGGAAAGGATTAGAATCAAGAAGAAAAGAGATAATGTAAATGAACTGTTAGAGGCTAAGTATTTTACTGTTTTTACTATAAGCACTATTTCCCCCTGATCCACGTATGATGAGCCAACCACATCTGAGTCGAATGCTGTAATGTTTTCTTTTTAAAAATAAAAGCTTTTGAATAAATGTGAGATCAATATTTAGCCACAGAACCATACTGAGAATACAACCGGTTGGTATTTTGCCAGTGAAATTTTACCAAGTCATCACGGCTGATTAGTGCTGTTGTGTGACTTATTAAAAGAATTTTAACTTTTCAAGCCTTCTGTACCCGGTAGAGCCTAATTTTTATGAATTGCTGATGGCTTTACTTCCCTGAAATTCCTTGACTGCTTCCTGAACTTCCTTACTTTCCTCAGTGCTGCCCCATCCATTTTCTACTGTAGATTAATGATCTATTCATTGTTATTATATTTATAATATGTGCATGTGAGTGTGTGTTTGTGTCTATGTGTGTGTGTGTGAGAGAGAGCATGCCATTCTATTTTAGATGTCCTATGTGTAACCAGTCATTCAAAGTTTCTCTCTTTAAAAACTAATCCTGGAGAACAAGATGATGAAGGAGTAGGTAGACTTGGAGTGCATCTCTCTCCATGGATACCTGAGGAAAACACCTTCAGACACAGAAAGGCATGCAGAATACCAGTTGAGAGCAGACAGGAGTATCTGACCAGCAGGAAAGAATATACAGACATGCAAAACTCAAGACCAAGCCCTGAGCCTTTAGAGTGGGAGCACTGACTCCAAGACCCTAGACTACCAGAGAACTAACCCTCAGTCAGTCAGTCGCGTCCAACTCTTTGCGACCCCATGAATCGCAGCATGTCAGGCCTCCCTGTCCATCACCAACTCCTGGAGTTTACTCAAACTCATTCCATCGAATCAGTGATGCCATCCAGCCATCTCATCTTCTGTCATCCCCTTCTCCTCCTGCCCCCAATCCCTCCCAGCATCAGAGTCTTTTCCAATGAATCAACTCATCGCATGAGGTGGCCAAAGCATTGGAGTTTCAGCTTCAGCATCAGAAATAGAGGAAAACAACAGAATGGGAAAACTAGAGATCTCTTCAAGAAACTTAGAGATACCAAGGGAACATTTCATGCAAAGATGGGTTCGATAAAGGACAGAAATGGTATGGACCTAACAGAAGCAGAAGATATTAAGAAGAACTAACCCTAGGGAGTATCAAACAGTAAGAACTCACACAAAGGAAACTGCTTGAATACAAGACCCAGCATCACCCCACCAACAGTAGCACCCTGTTCAGGACACCTCATTTAAACAAGAAACAAAACAAAAATACAAACTAAATCATCAGCAGATAGGATTACCACCTCACTCAGCCTTGCCCATCAGAAGAAAAAGAAACAAACAAACCTACCTTAAGTGAAAGTGAAGTCACTCAATCATGTCCAACTCTTTGTGAGCCCATGGATTGTAGCCTACCAGCTCCTCCATCCATGGGAGTTTCCAGGAAAGAATACCGCTGGAGTGGGTTGCCATTTCCTTCTCCAGGAGATCTCCCCTGACCCAGAGATTGAACCAGGGTCTCCCACATTGTAGGCAGACACTTTACCATCTGAGCCACCAGGGAAGTCCTGACCAACTTTAGGAAGGCAGAAACCAAAAGAAGAATGAATTCAACCTTGAAGCCTAGGAAAAGATCAAACACAATAAGTTTAAAAAGAATAATAAAAAGGCAGAGACATATTACATAAATGAAGGAACAAACTAGAAACACAGAAGTCCAAATAAATGAAGAGGAAACAGGCAAGCTACTTGAAGAAGAATACAGAATAATGATAGTAGTTGATAAAAAGCCTTGAAAAAGAATTGAGAATAATGATAGTAAAAATGATCAAAAACCTTGAAAACAAAATGGAGAAAATGCAAGAATCAATTAACAAGGATCTGGAAGAATTAAAGAATAAACATACAGAGACAAGGAAGGCAGTTACTGAAATTAAAAATACTCTAGAAGGAATCAATAGCAGAATATCTGAAGCAGAAGAACAAATGAGTGAGCTGGAAGATAAAATGGTGGAAATAAACTTCTGGAGAGCAGAATAAAGTAAAAAGAATGAAAAGAATTAAGGATAATCTCAGAGACCTCTGGGACAATATCAAACACACCAACATTCAAATTATAGGGATCCCAGAAGAAGAAGAGAAAAAGGATATGAGAAACTTTTTGAAGAGAGTATAGTTGAAAATTTCCCCAACATGGGAAAGGAAATAGTCAATTAAGTCCAAGAGGCAGGAAAGAGTCCCATACAGGATAAACCTAAGGAGAAACACACCAATACACATACTAATCAAGCTAACAAAGAATAAACACAAAGAAAGAATATTAAAAGCAGCAAGGGAGAAGCAACAAGTATCATACAAGGGAAAACCCATACACTTAACAGCTGATCTTTCAGCAGAAACTCTACAGGCCAGAAGGGAATGGCAGGATATATTTAAAGTACTGAAAGGGAAAAATCTACAGTGAAGAGTACTGCACCTGGCAAGGATCTCATTCAAAATTGATGGAGAAGTAAAAAGCTTTTCAGACAAGCAAAAGTTAAGAGAATTCAGTACCACCAAATCAGCTTTACAACAAATGTTAAAGGGACTTGTTTAGTCAAGAAATAAAAGAGAAGATAAAAGATCTACAAAATCAACCCCAAATGATTAAGAAAATGGCAATAGGAACATATATATCAATAATTTCTTTAAATGTGAATTGATTAAATGCTCCAACCAAAAGACACAGGCTGGCTGGAGGGATACAAAAACAAGCCCTGTATATATGCTGTCTACAAGAAACCCACTTCAGACCTCAAGACACATATAGACTGAAAGTGAGAGGATGGAAAAATATATTCCGTGAAAATGGGAAGTAAAAGAAAGATGGAGTAGCAATCCTCATATCAGACAAATAGACCTTAAAATAAAGAAGATTACAGGAGATAAGGAAGGACACTACATAATGATCAAGGGATCAATCCAAGAGGAAGACATAACAATTGTAAAGATCTATGCACCCAACATAGAAGAACCTCAATACTAAGACATACACTAACAGACATACACTAACATAAGACAAACACTAACAGACATAAAAGGAGAAACTGACAGTAACACAGTAATAGTAGGAGACTTTAACACTCCACTCACACCAATGGATGAATTATCAAAATAGAAAACTAAAGGAAACACAAGTCTTAAATGATACATTAGGTGAGATGGATCTCATTGATATCTTTAGGACATTTCAACCAAATGCAGAAGAATACACCTTCTTCTCAAGTATACATGGAATATTCTCCAGGATAGACCACATCTTGGGTCACAAGTCAAACTTCAGTAAATTTAAAAAAATTGAAATCATATCAAGCATCCTCTCTGACCACAATGCTATGAGACTAGATATCAATTACAAGAAAAAAACTGTAAGAAACACAAACACATGGAAATTAAACAACATGTTTCTAAATAACCAACAGGTTACTGAAGAAATCAAAAGGGAAATCAAAAAATTTCTAGAAACAAATGGCAATGAAAACATCACAACTCAAAACCTATGGGATACAGCAAAAGCAGTTCTAAGAGGAACGTTTATAGAAATACAATCCTACCTCAAGAAACAAGAACATCAAATAGACAACCTAACTTTATACCTAAAACAACTGAAAAAAGAAGAACAAAAAAGTCCCCAAAATTAGTAGAAGAAAAGAAATCATAAAGATCAGAGCAGAAATAAATGAAAATGAAAGAAACAATAGTAAAGATTATAAAATTAAAATGTGGTTCTTTGAGAAGATAAACAAAATTGACAAACCTTTAGCCAGACTCATCAAGAACAAAAGAGATAAGAATCAAATCAACAAAATTAGAAATGCAAAAGGAGACAATGCAGAAATACAAAGGATTGTAAGAGACTATTATGAACAACTATATGACAATAAAATGGATAGCCTGGAAGAAATGGACAGATTCTTAGATAAGTTCAATCTTCCAAGACTGAACCAGGAGGAAATAGAAATTGTGAACAACCCAATTACAAGCACTGAAATTGAAGCTGTGATCAAAAATATCCAAAAAAAAAAAAAACAAAAGCCCAGGACCAGATGATATCACAGGATAATTATATCAAATATTTAGAGAGGAGCTAATGCCTGTCCTTCTAAAACTCTTTGAAAAAATTGCAGAGGAAGGAACATTTTGAAACTCACTCTATGAGGCCACCATCACTTTGATACCCAAACCAGACAAAGACAATACAAAAAAATAAAACTACAGGCCAATATCACTGATGATCTTAGATGCAAAAATCCTCAACAAAAGTTTAGCAAACAGAATTCATCAACACATCAAAAAGCTCATACACCATGATCAAATTGGGTTTATTTCAAGAATGCAAGGATTCTTCAACATATGCAAATCAATGTGATACACCATATTAACAAATTGAAAGATAAAAACCATGTGATGATCTCAAGAGATTCAGAAAAAGCCTTTGACAAAATTCAGCACCCATTTATGATTAAAACTCTTCAAAAAATGGGCATAGAAGGAACCGACCTCAACATAGTAAAGGTCATATATGGTAAGCCAACAGCAAACATTATTCTCAATGGTGAAAAACTGAAAGCACCCCCCCTAAGATCAGGAACAAGACAAGTGTGTCCACTTTCACCACTATTAGTTAACATAGTTCTGGAGGCCTAGCTAGAGCAATCAGAGAAGAAAAAGAAATAAAAGGAATCCAGATTGGAAAAGAAGAAGTAAAGCTCTCACTGTTTGCAGATGACACGACATTGTACATAGAAAACCAGAAAGACAGTATCAGAAAATTACTAGAGCTAATCAGTGAATTTAGCAAAGTTGCAGCATACAAAATCAATACACAGAAATCACTTGCATTTCTATATACTAACAATGAAAAATCAGAAACAAATTAAGGAATCAATCCCATTCACCATTGCAACAAAAAATTAAATATCTTGGCATAAACTTACCTAAGGAGACAAAAGAAACATACACGAAAAATTATAAGACTGATGAAAGAAATCGAAGAAGACATAAACAGAGAGATATTTCTTGCTCTTGGGTAGGAAGAATCAATATTGTGAAAATGACTATACTATCAAATGCAGTCTACAGATTCAATGTTCAGTTCAGTCATTCAGTCGTGTCTGACTCTTTGCAAACCCATGAATCGCAGCACGCCAGGCCTCCCTGTCCATCACCAACTCCCGGAGTTTACCCAAATTCATACCCATCGAGTTGGTGATGTCATCCAGCCATCTCATCCTCTGTCATCCCCTTCTCTTCCTGCCCCCAATCCCTCCCAGCATCAGGGTCTTTTCCAATGAGTCAACTCTTCACATGAGGTGGCCAAAGTATTGGAGTTTCAGCTTCAGCATCAGTCCTTCCAATGAATACCCAGAACTCATCTCCTTTAGGATGGACTGGTTGCATCTCCTTGCAGTCCAAGGGACTCTCAAGAGTCTTCTCCAACACCACAGTTCAAAAGCATCAATTCCTCGATGCTCAGCTTTCTTCACAGTCCAACTCTCACATCCGTACCTGACCACTGGAAAAACCATACCCTTGACCAGACGGACCTTTGTTGGCAAAGTAATGTCTTTGCTTTTTAATATGCTATCTAGGTTGGTCATAACTTTCCTTCCGAGGAGTAAGCGTTTTTTAATTTCATGGCTGCAGTCACCATCTGCAGGGATTTTGGAGCCCAACAAAATAAAGCCTGACACTGTTTCCACTGTCTCCCCATCTATTTTCCATGAGGTGATGGGACCAGATGCCATGATCTTAGTTTTCTGAATGTTAAGCTTTAAGCTAACTTTTTCATCTTCTCTTTTACTTTCATCAAGAGGCTTTTTAGTAATCCATATTAAAAACACATAAGATCTGTTGATTTTCAGAATCTTGCCACCCTTTGTATGATTCATTGGGTTCACATAAAGTCTCCTATGTTGTGTGCTCTAAGCTCACATAATTGTTGATTCTCTCATTACACTCTAATATGAAGAATCTAGTCACAAGATGGTGATGAGTTAGTGATATGATATCCCGTACCTTGAAGAATTTCTTTAGTGCAAAATATGCCCTTGTCTTAGGAAGAGAACATTGTACCAGCAGACATTTAATTTGCTTTAGCTCACTAATGGTAGAATACTAATGGGAGTTATACATCAAAATTCTCATTCTCTTTTGATTTCTGGCTAAAGAGTTGATGTATACTGCAAAGATCTAATCAAATGAAAATAGAGCTATAATAAAAGCTCTATAAATTTTGGCAACATCCTGTTGAGTATTAAAATTTATTTTGAATTCATAAAAGAGCAATTTAGAAGAAAGCATTTTAAAAAATTGTTTTTCTGGAAACTTCTGGTAACTCACTTTCAACCTGTTGAACTGTCTGGGCAAATCTCTCTAAGACAAGAAACCATAGAGAGGCCAGAAATGTCTCTAAATTTGATACTTTAGTTTAATGGCATTTCACAGAATCTTAAACTTCAAAAGTATCTGTGATATCATCTTGTGACAAGGAACTCACCACCTTTCAAGGCAACCCACTTTAGATATAATTTAGCAGTTAGAACTATAAATAGAACCTCGGTTTTTTTTACATCAAAATCAAGTTTCTTTTTTGATCATTCCTTTTTTCTTACTGGTCCCAGTTATGTTCATTGTAACTAGACAGGTTAACTTTTCGTCTAACACCAGACTCCACTAAGATATTTTTCCTTTTCCAGGATAAATATCTCCATTTCTTTCATCACTGGAACATAGGCTTTCCAGAATCTCACATTTTCTACCTTGCTTTCTTCTACACACGCATGTTGGACAACTAAAAATATGGACTCTAGGAAATACTCCAAAATGATCCACATTATATGCCAAGTATGATGGGTTTTCCTGGTATGATATGAAGGGCTTCTCTGATAGCTCAGTTGGTAAAGAATCTACCTGCAATGCCAGAGACCCCAGTTCAATTCCTAGGTTGGGAAGATCCCCTGGAGAAGGGATAAGCTACCCACTCCAGTATTCTTGGGCTTCCCTGGTGGCTCAGCTGGGAAAGAATCAGCCTGCAATGCAGGATACCTGGGTTCAGTCCCTGGGTTGGAAAGATCCCCTGGAGAAGGGAAAGGCTACCCACTCTGGTATTCTGGCCTGGAGAATTCCATGGACTATATAGTTATGGGGTCGCAAAAAGTTGGACACAACTGAGCGACTTTCATTTTCACATAATGCGTTTTCAGAAAAACAAGTTAAAAAGCATTCATTAAACAATTGCTATAGGATTATCTTGGAACATTTACCAGTCTCTGTCTCCTATTCCTGATTTCAACCTGTCTTATACTTTTCCTTGATTTGCATTCCACTGCCTGTCCTTCAACCCCTACTGATGAAAGACCACTGGGATGATTTACTTAATTGCCTTGATAAATGATATTCATGCCCTCATAATATTTGTTACTACATTAGCAGTAACTGCCTTTAGTGCTCCAGACCCCACTTTTCAACAGTAGGAATGAGATCTTGAACCCAGAGAAAATTAACCATAACTAAACTGGATATTGTATTTTGCCTCTTAGTTGAAGATATGACACTGCGGATATCTGAAGATCGTCATCTGCTCAACTGCATGCTATCGGGAAAGACAACAAGACTAGGAATCAAGTACCCAGAATTCTGTTTGATGGAATCTGGTCCTTCTTTTGATACACAAGTGCTCTGCTGTTCTTAGTTGCACAGTCATTTCCAACTCTTTGCGATCCCATGGACTATAGCCCACCAGGCTCTTCTGTCCATAGGGATTGTCCAGGCAAGAATGCTGGAGTGGGTTGCCATGCCCTCCTCCAGGGGATCTTCCCAACCCAGGGATCGAACCCAGGTCTCCTGCACTACAGGCAGATTCTTTACCATCTGATCCACCAGAGAAGCCCTTTAATACATATATTCAGATTCATGTCCATTGTAGGTTATTACAAGATTCTGAATATAGTTCCCTCAGCTATTCAGTAGGTCCGTGTTGTTTATCTATTTTACATATAGTAGTTTGCATCTGTTAGTCCCAAACCCCTAATTTATTCCATCCTTCCATTTTTCACCTTTGGTAGCCCTAAGTTTGCCTTTTGTCTGTGAGTCTCTTTGTTTTGTAAATAAGGTCATTTGCATCATCTTTTCAGAGTCTACATGTAAGTGGTATCATATGATATTTGTCTTTCTCCTGTCTGACCTACTTTACTTAATATAATAATCTCTAGGTTCATCCATGTTGCTGCGAATGGCATGGATCACATTCTATTTTAGGCTGAACAATATTCCATTAAATATATATGTGTGTGTGAGTTTGTGTGTGTGTACACATAATGCTGTCAGTCATGTCTGACTCTTTGTGGCCCCATGAACTGTAGCCTGCCAGGTTCCTCTGTCCATGGAATTTTCCAGGCAAGAATATTAGAGTGGGGCTCCATTTCTTCCTCTGAGGGTCTTCCCAACCCAGGAATCAAACTTGTGTTTCTCATGTCTCCTGCATTGTCAGGAAGATTTTTTACCAATAGCCAACACACACATACACACATTCATTTATTCTTTATTCATTCATCTGTGGATGGACATTTAGGATGCTTCTGGGTCTTGGCTATTGTAAATAGTGCTGCTATGAATACTGGGGTGCATCTTCTCAAATTACAGTTTGTACCTCTTCTGGATATATGCCTAGAATAGGGATTGCTGGATTGTATAGTAACTCTATTTTTAGCTTTTTAAGGATGCTCTATACTGGCCCTTCTTCTACTTCAGCTCTTGCACATTTTCAGTACTGCTGTTTCATCTCTTGTTCTTCTTGCCACTGAAATTTAGAGGTATAATGGGTTTTTACTGTTCTTTTTTACAATGTCTTATACCTTGTTGCTTTCCCCAATCCTTTCTACACTTCTGTAAATAGCCTCCTTAGTTACTTATTTCAATAATATTGTTTCCTATACCCTTTCTAAGCCACAGGTTTCTGATCTATAAAATTATAAGAACATAGTATTTGCGTTATAGGATTGTCCTGAGGGTTAGTAAAATGATATAAACATTTATGATAGACCCTGACAATTGTGTACTAAGTGTGAGGTATTTCTATTATTATTAATAGCTTACAGAGGAGTTAATGTAATATGCTAGAAATGAAAAATTTCATTGGTTAATCAATTCAATCCTTTCAGTTCAACAGCTTATTAGACACCCCACTTATGATCCTTGTTCAATAAAATCTGTTCTCAAGATCAAAGCAAAGTATTGAATATATTACTTAGTGATGACTGTTAGTTACATACGCATCTTGTAATAATGCTAGAAGAAAATCTAAAAACTTAGTGAAAAATAGTAATTTTCATCCTTTAGAAAAATCAATATGAATAGCCAGTTTCATTGTCATGTTCCATGGAAAACTGGGTGTATATTACCAATGATATTAATAAACCTAAATAAGCTCAGATATGCAAATTATACAACTCTAATGGCAGAAAATAAAGAGGAACTAAAGAGATCCTTGATGAGGATGAAAGAAGAGAGTGAAAAAGCTGGCTTGAAACTCAGCATTCAAAAAACTAAGATCATGGCATCCAGTCCCATCACTTCATGGCAAAACAGATGGAGAGAATGTGTAAACAGTGACAGACTTTATTTTCTTGGGTTCCAAAATCACTGCAGATGGTAACTGCAGCCATGAAATTAAAAGATGCTTGCTCCTTGGAAGGAAAGTTATGATCAACCTAGACAGAATATTAAAAAGCAAAGACATTACTTTGCCAACAAAGGTCCATCTAGTCAAAGCTATGGTTTTTCCAGTAGTCATGTATGGATGTGAGAATTGGACTATAAAGAAAACTGAGTGCCAAAGAATTGATGCTTTTGAACTGTGGTATTGGAGAAGAGTCTTGAGAGTCCCTTGGTCAGCTAGGAGATCCAACCAGTCCAACCTAAAGGAAACCAGTCCTGAATAATCATTGAAAAGACTGATGCTGAAGCTGAAACTCCAATACTTTGGCCATCTGATGTAATGAGCCTGACTCCTTGGAAAAGACCCTGTTGCCGGGAAAGATTGAGGGCAGGAGGAAAAGGGAAAGACAGAGGATGAGATGGTTGGATGGCATCACCAACTGAATGGACATAAGTTTGAGCAAACTCCATGAGTTGGTGATGGACAGGGCAGCCTGGCGTGCTGCAGTCCATGGGGTCACAAAGAGTAAGACATAACTTAGCGAGTGAACAGCAACAAAAACTAAGTAATTCAAGCATTTATAATCTTATAAAAATCCCAAACAATGCTGGTCTGTGTTTCCAAATGCATAGTCTAGTTAGACACCTGGCATTATCAAAGATCTGTTGATCTCCTGTGTATCCCTTGTAGTATTACTGACCTACAGAAACATTATAACCAAGGGTACTTTTTGTAAGTTTCTTTTGTAAACTTTTATAAAAGTCTATAGTCTTTCATTTTTCATCAATTTAGATAAAAATATGCTACTTCCAGTAACATACATCAAATATTTGTTATCTGTTTTTTCCTTGTTAACCTGGAATTGCTTTCTTATGTTATATTCTTTTCATTTTTGTTGTCTGCTGCTATTAGTGTTTTCACTATTGGCTGCTTTCTTTCTGCTGTTGAATGAATCTATACTGTGCCTTTGGCAGAAGAGCCATTTTGGGTATATATTCTGACTATTTGCAGATGGTCCATTGCCCAGGACCAGACACTTTTTGATAACATTCCTTAAGCAAGACAAGCTTAGGGGCATTACTACAATACTTAGTCATCATGCCCACTTGTTATGTCCTCTACTGGATATTGACTAAATGTCCATGCATTGCCACACATATGTGTGGTTATTATAATCTGAGCCTTTCATAAACTGAGCCTATCATCAGCATGAGCCTCAGTGACATAAAAGTGAAAATCATTCAGTCATGTCCAACTCTTTGCAACCCAATGGACTGTAGCCTGCTAGGCTCCTCTGTTCACGGAATTCTCCAGGCCAGAATACTAGAATGGGTAGCCATTACCTTTCCCAAGGGCTCTTCCCAACCCTGGGATTGAACCCAGTTCTCCCATATTGTAGGCGAATTCTTTACTGTCTGAGCCACCAGGGAAGCCTGTGTAACACAAAAGACCTAAGAAAAGTAAAATCTTCATTGATCTTTGAAATATCACTCACTGTGTTAACCCTCGCCTAGTACTCATAGTCATGTAGAAAGACATTTATAACTGTACCATCTGAAATATAAATGAGCTGATAAATCTCACTCATATTATTATTTAAGATTAGTTAATATAAACTGATATAAACTGCTAAAAGAACAGATAGATTTCATTTGTATAGTTTTCAGTCTAGTATATTTTAAGTGGCACAGCGTTAGGAAGAGTTCTTACAAATATGTATTCTCTGTTCTCAAAGCTACATGTATACACTGACTGCATGTCACATCCCCCTAGAACAGGACCAAATGAAAACATTTTTGTTGTGTGAGAGATATGTTATGACTTATTTGAAGGACAGATATCTTGACTACAAGACAGGTAGAGTCCATCCAGACAAATATTTCTATAACAGGATATAGAAGGGTTTGCTCTACTGCTGTTGTTTTCAAAATTCATATTTTTATGGAGAAAAAATAAGTTACAAAATAAATAAATTACCTATTGGAATGAGAATTATTTCCATGTAACATACAGTCAGCTTCATCACAAAATATACAGATCTATTAGAATACAAGGCATTGTCATTACAAAGTAATATTCCTTTGCTTTTTCTGATGTCTGAACAAAGTAATCTTCACATCTTACATGTGTTGGTCATGGTTACTAGGACTTGAATAGATCCCCAAATCCAAGGGCAAACATCAAGTGCACTGAAGTAGTAAAATTCCTTCCCCTCAAGGGTCCATAAACTAGAACACAGATAGATTCAGTCAGTTTTCAATGGGCAGCTAAGCTAAGAAACTAGGGTCATGTAGACCCAAAGACTGGCAGTGGTATTGTCTTGAGCATGAGAAGGCATAGAGTACTTTAAATGGGAAAAGGCAGACCTGGACAGAAAAGAGGAGAGGGAAATCAGAGAAGCTGAGAAAGAAATTCTTTCAGATCCAGTAATAGAGGAACAAAATGCCAATCCCAACCATCATTTTTTAAAGCCTAATTTCTCTCCCTACATTAAACATTTTGTTCCTTTTATTTACTTGATCAATAATTAGTTATTGACCTAAAAGTCAAGTTTTTTCCCCTTTTTAAAAAGTTCTTTAAAAAAAGACAAACTAATTTTCTATTGGGAGTATTAGCTGGTATTTCCCAGCATCTGTTTACTGTGAAATAATTTTAATTTATCTGCATCTTTTTAGAAAAAGTCTCAGTTCCTCATCTTCTTGCTCAAGCTGCCTTAACTTTCTTTTAGGTGACTTATACATGACTTATGTCATTCTTGTCTCTCTTGAGAAGTTGACATTCTTATATCAGAGTCTTTACCTATGTCTCCACAGTAACTTGCTTTAAACACATGTAGCCATTATCCTCATTATTTGTCTTTCCAAAATCATTTACTTCCTCCAGTGTTCTGCAAAATATCTGTCATTGATTATTAACAGGAAATATAACAGTATGATATATAGACAAATATCAAAGTATATCAACATGCATACAATGACCTTCTATATTTGTGAGTTCTGCAACAGTAAATTCAACCAATCACAGATTGAAAGTATTGGAAAAAAGAGTTTTAGGAAGTTCAGAAAAGCAAAACTTGAATTTGCCACACACTGGGCAACTATTTAAAGACTGCTCACATGTATTTACAACTATTTACATAAGATTAACATTCATTAGGTATTATTAGTATAATCTAGAGATGATCTAAAATATACAAGAGAATGTGCTTAGACTGCATGTAAATACTACTTAATTTTATACAAGGCACTTGAGCATCTGTAGATTTTGGTATCCTGTGGGCAGGTGGGGAATAAGGGTGGGGTCTTCAAACAAATACACTGTGAATGTCAAGAAAAAACTGTAATAGAGTCTCCTTCCCACCCCTATTCTATGACCACTATTATGTATTTACTCAAGAGGCAATTACTACTGTCAGATTCTTGTTTATCCACAAATTAACAATATCCTTAGCTTTTATAATGGTTTAACAACAACTGGTCCCAAATAGGAAAAGGAGTACTTCAAGGCTGTATATTGTCACCCTGTTTATTTAACTTATATGCAGAGTACATCATGAGAAATGCTGGGCTGGAGGAAGCACAAGCTGGAATCAAGATTGCCGGGAGAAATATCAATAACCTCAGATATGCAGATGACACCATGCTTATGGCAGAGAGTGAAGGGGAACTAAAGAGCCTCTTGATAAAAGTGAAAGAGGAGAGTGAAAAAGTTGGCTTAAAGCTCAACATTCAGAAAACTAAGATTATGGCATCTGGTCCCATCACTTCATGGGAAATAGATGGGGAGACAGTGGAAACAGTGTCAGACTTTATTTTTTTGGGCTCCAAAATCACTGCAGATGGTGATTGCAACCATGAAATTAAAAGATGCTCACTCCTTGGAAGGAAAGTTATGATCAACCTAGACAGCATATTAAAAAGCAGAGACATTACTTTGCCAACAAAGGTCCATCTAGTCAGGGCTATGGTTTTTCCAGTGGTCATGTATGGATGTGAGAGTTGGACTGTGAAGAAAGCTGAGCACTGAAGAATTGATGCTTTTGAGCTGTGGTGTTGGAGAAGACTCTTGAGAGTCCCTTGGACTGCAAGGAGATCCAACCAGTCCATCCTAAAAGAGATCAGTCCTGGGTGTTCATTGGAAGGACTGATGCTGAAGCTGAAACTCCAATACTTTGGCCACCTGATGTGAGGAGCTGTCTCATTGGGAAAGACCCTGATGCTGGGAGGGATTGGGGGCAGGAGGAGAAGTGGGTGACAGAGGATGAGATGGCTGGATGTCATCACAGATGTGATGGACATGAGTTTGAGTAGACTCCCGGAGTTGGTGATGGACAGGGAGGCCTGGCGTGCTGCAATTCATGGGGTCACAAAGAGTCGGACATGACTGAGCAACTGAACTGATGCCTATGCAACCTCTACTCAAAAATCAAGACTCATAACCAGTATCCCAGAATCTCTCTTGATGTTTTTCAAGTCAATATCCAACCTACCAAGAGACAAACACCATTCAGAATTTTATCACAATAGAAGTCATGCTTATTCATAAATATAAATTAAAATATGTTGCTTTTGTTCAGCCGCACACTAGGCTTCACTGTCCTTTTATGGATATTTTGTTTTTGATTTTTTTATGCAACATGATGTCCCTTCAAATATTGGTAATTCACTTTTTCATGTTATATATAGAATTCTATTGGTTGTGTTAGGTAGTCTGCATAGCAAAAAGGAGTCCAAAGTGGCAGTGGCTAAAAGACAAAGAAGGGAAAAGCCCACGAAAATAGAACAAATGAAGGTCCAAAGATAGAAATGAGGACCTCATGTAAAACAAACAGCCTTCTTGGCTAGCCCAATTTACATAGGGCAGGCTCAGGGGGAGGAGAAAAAAACACATAAGAAGAGGAGCCAAAATTGAGCTGGGGGCTTCTCTTCTCATCTTTTGGGTCATCCCACCCTCAAGTCTCAAGGATGTATTTTCCTTTGCTTTCTAAAAAACTGAGCTGTAACATGGAGCTGTAACACTGGTCCATCCATTGCTTCAAATTTTTGTTGCAACGAGACAGAACCAAGGAAATTACAAACTCCCCTGATAGTTGAATGTATCACATTGTCTTTTTTATTTTGTTTTTGAAGTTTCAGAATGAATTTCTAGTTAAATGAAGTTGAATTCATTTTATTTTTAAAAAAGACCATTTGCATCTTTTAATGAACATTCCACGGGTAGTCTGATAGTCTTTGCTCCTCTTTCTATTAGAAATATATATAAGACACTGTTTGTGTTACAACCATTTTTTCCTGTTTGTTGATTACCTTTTGATTTTCTGTGCATCATCTAAATATCTCACATTTCTAATGTGACTTTTTAACATTTATACAAAAATTTAGCATTTTAACATAAATCAATTTTTAACACTCAGACTTTTCCAAGATTTTTTAAAATATGAATGCTTTCTTCAATAATTTTATGGTTTAATTTTTTACATTTAAATATCTGATCAATTGCAATAAGCTGTATCCTAGTGAAGGGTGAAAGTATGGGTTCAACTCTATCACCTTGGCAATCCCACTCTTTTGGATCCTGGCCTTCAGATCTTGCCTTTGGAGAAAGTCATGTGGATGATTTCCTCCCTATTGGATACTCATCACATGAAAACAAAACTGACCTTGAGCATGACATTAGGGCAGGAAAAAGGCTCTATTTTCCTCAGATGGATTTCAAAAGTGTTTAATGTTATGTAACTATACCACAAACTAGCACAAGATGATCCCATGTGAATATTTTTTCATAGAGCTGACCAAAACTAAGAAATGAGAATGCTTTCAATAAGAGACCATTCTCACTGCAAAAGAATCTCTCCTGGCTCCCAAATCACCTCCCTCACTGACTGTGGGGATTAAAAGGAGCAAATACCCACTCCGCCATAATGAACAGTAGAGACTTTATCAGTATGGTAATACTAGGCTCATCAATTTTCATTCCAATAAAATGCTCTTAGTTATTTTGAAATAAAACCAACCAAAACTAAATAAATAAATCTTCTCAGTAGTAAAGTCTTCCATAATCAATAAATTCCCCACAGAAATCAAAGAAGTGGAGGAAAGGAAAAAGAGATGTAAATCTAAAATTGTACCAATATCACTGTAATGTGGTTTATCTAGTATAAAATGGAAATAAAATGACACACTATTTGACACTTAACTGCAATATTACTCACTTTTTCCAAGCTGTTCTATGTCATATTGAAGTAAGACATAGTTTTAAGAAGCTATCATATTATCTAAAATCATTCTATGGGCTTAATGGCCATGAGCCTCCTGACAGTATTATAGAAAATGCACAGTATTTAGAGAAAGAGTGAAGCTGCTTAGTTGTGTCCAACTCTTTGTGACCCCATGGACTATAGCCTACCATGTTCCCTCATCCATAGGATTCTCCAGGCAAGAATACTGGAGTGGGTTGCCATTTCCTTCTCCAGGAGATCTTCCTGACTCAGGGATCAACGCCGGGTCTCCCGCATTGTAGGCAGATGCTTTACCGTCTGAGCCACCAGGGAAGGAGGCCTAAAATTTAAGAATGCAACTAGCTTAAACACTGGAAAAAGTAAATAACCAGGTTTGTAAAGCATTATTTCAAGGTTCTCATTCTACATTAACATTTTCTCATCACATGATCTCTCTGTGTGGTTCAAAATTAGAGGAAAGACTTTTCTATGCGTGATAGATATATTAATATCTGCCTTTTTTCTGAAAAAGCCTAATACTTATATAATAATACTAAATCACTCAGATATTTTAAGAAATGGTTATTTTTAAATAAGGTTAATTTCAGAGTTCATCTCTAAAGCAAACTTTTGTTTATCTTTAGGTCAAATTCTATTACCTTTGGACAATATCTATTATAGAATTTCGGGAACAAGAGACAAATAAAGTAAAATTATCAGAAAAGTTGCCAAGTTAGAGTGAGTTTCTGAGCATAAGCATCTGTAACATTTCAGGTTATACCATAAATATTAGAAAAGAAAATCCTGCTCCCTGTGTCAAGTGAATGACAGTTTTTAATTTACATGATCTAATTATGATTTTTTAGTAAGTTAATGAAGACATTCTATGAAATTATTCATTTTTCAGTGTAAAGGATAGATGACTTAAGGAAGTGCTAATGAAGGACGACTAGTTAGAATTTTCATACAAAGAGCAGCCATGTAATAGATCTGGATTCTGTGCTGAGGAGTTGTACTGTGGCATATTCTATGATTCAGTAAATAAATGGCTTGGTATTATTATAAGAGTGTGTATTATCTGAAAATGAATAGCAATAAAGGATTGCTTGATTTTGAAAAAGATAATTAAAGTATCAATATTTATGCTTATTACATTTTAATTACATGAAACTATAAGATTCAATATAAGCAAGGATAGTAATACATTCCAAGGACTCTGTAGACACTTTAAAGTTTCCATTATAAGAGTAACATAGTATTTTATACATCTAGATAATGAAATCATGTTTAAATTTCCCTCATCTACACATAACATGAAAAATGACAGAAAATATATGAAAATTAAACTTAGTATAATATTACAAATGCAAATCCTAAAGAGGAAAAGGAATTCACAGTAGACAGGAGCTATAATGGCATGCCTGAGAAGTGATGTCTCAGGGTAAAGCTAGTGCTTGCCATAGGCAAGGGCATCCCCAAAGATGGCACAGTTCCAACTAAAAACTCTTAGTCCATCATTTTAGTAGGTGTTTACTTTACTGGATCCACAGAGCAAACAGCTGCAGCTACCAGGCTGGTGAGGATTCAGAGAGTGAGGGGAAAAATCCAAAAAAGGCTAATATTTTGATAGAGAAACAATAGAGATCTCATATTAAAAGAAATTACTAAAAAATCAGAAAAGAGCTTTAAAAATGAGTCTATGAGACAATGAAAGGAATCACTGCTAAAATTAAAACAGTATAGTATAAAACAAAAAAGAGGACAAGAAAAAGATATTTAATAAATTTAGTTATTGGGATGAGACAAAACATATGGATAAAGAGCAGATTATACATAGTTGATAACTGTACAATGAAGTTTTCAGAAGACTCCTGAGAGTCCCTTGCACAGCAACAGCAAACCCATCAATCCTAAAAGAAATCAACTGTAAATATATATTAAAAGGATTGATGCTGAAGCTCCAATACTTTGCCCACCTGATGCGAAGTGCTGACTCATTGGAAAAAACCCTGATGCTGAAAAAGGTTGAGGGCAGGAAAAGGGGACAACAGAGGATGAGATGGTTGTATGGCATCCCTGACTCAGTGGACATGAGTCTGAGCAAACTGGTGTGCTGCAGTTCATGTGGTCACCAAGAGTCAGACATGGCTTAACAAGTGAACAACAACACAGTGAACTGAAAGATCAAATTTAGAAACCGTTTCAGCATCAAGCAAAACAAACAACAACAAAAAACCCAACCATACCACTCCAAAACAAATAAATAATCTAAACATAAAATAAAAACCAAACGAGCAGAAAATTATAGGGAAAATGAAAGATTGTTGCTTACTAAAGAACAATCACTAAAAAAAAAAAAAAAAGAACAAACACTGAAAAAGAAAAAAAACACAACTTAATCAATGAGGGAGAGAAAAGACACTGGGAGGAATTAATGAAGAAAAACAAATAGTAATTAAGTGCCAGTAGAAAAAAGAATGAAAAATTAGTGAGTAATGTTGGCAAATTTATACCAGTAAGATTGAAAAATCTAGATAAAATGAGTTTCTAGTGATGCAAATATTATTAAAAACAAATTTAAGATATAATTAAAACATACACAGACATACACAGTATTACCCAAGCTCATATACTACTCAAGGAAAAAGTAATTATCATTTTATACCAATTGTTTTAGAGCAAAGAACCAGATGAGTTATAGACCAATTGATCTAACAAGGCATTACCTAAGGATAGAAGAAAGCATAGGGTTTTTTTCCTATAAACAAAGTGAATCAACAAATTTAAAATGCATAGAAGTGATATAACTCAACAAGCTTGCTTTATACAGGATCAGCATAAGAGTTCAATTATTTCTTATTATTTTGTGTTCTCTACACAAGCAACAACCAATTAAAACCTATAATAGAAAAATGATGCATTGTAGCAACAATACAAATGTTATCTTACATTTACAAAATGTAAATTGAAAATTTTGTAATTTATAAAAAGTGGTGCAAGAATTTTATGGAGACAATCCAAAGAAAGACAAGTTATAGAAAGACAAAAGTCTAAAATTCCAGAGTCATGCTATGTTGAGGGTGACAATGGCAGTTTTATGTAGATACAGATTCCTTTTATAATACTCAATAAATCCAAATTAATACCTTTCAAAATCCTACCAGAGTTTTACAAACTCTCACAGTTGAGTTAAAAAGTTATTAAAAGGATAATTGTGTTTAAAAAACACAGGACAATTTTTTTTTAAAGTACAAGGTTGAGTTCACACAAAAATCACTGAATATGAAAAACAAGATATGAAGCTAAAATAAACAATAGTGTTACAGCAGGAGTAGAATAATGGAAACTCTGATGAAATTACTACTATTATTAATATGGAGTATATAGTGTATGCATAATTCACAAACAATCATAAGTGGGCATATTGGCAATTTATATGTGTATCTATAACTATTATATACTATGAAAATTTGTCTTATTTCACTCCTGTAAAAATGTATTTCAGCACTATTTTGTCTGTACCCATGATTTTATTTTATTCTTTTTCATGACAATACTCCACTCAAGGATGCAATTTTACATTAAATATTTTTTTATTTATAATTTTTCAGTGAGTTATTCTGTCCATAAACTTTCCACCTAACACTAGGATATTAAAGAGAGAAATACAAGAGTGGAACTTGGGAAACAAAGGACATACAAATTTTAAGAAGGAGAGTGTTAATGTTTCCTTTGCAGAAAGTTGTATTTATCATCCTACCAGCTATGTCTAAAATAGTCTATATTTAACATCTTGACTTTTTTTCATTTTTTGGCTTCTAAGTATTAATGTGGCCCTTGAGAAAAATCACCATCAATTCTCAAGTCAAGGAACTGAAGGTTATAGGCTCATAAATTAGTGGACCATGTGTAAATTAATTATATTTCCTTATTTAAAAATAATGTTTCACCTAACAAAAGATTGAAAGAAAGTTATACATAAAGATTACAAACTCTCAGAATGCATGAAATGTCAAAAGCTATGTAATTTGGTGATCATTACTAGCATCATTCTGAGAATAACACTTTAGAGGAAAAAAGTGACACTATTACACACAAAAAGGTGATGTTTTTATGGCCACTAATCTATGGTAAATTTTCTTTCATATTCTTTCTTTTTTAATGACAAGCTTAAGGCCTCACCAATATATTGAATATTGAAATCATTTTGAAAGTGCTTTCAAATATCTTAAGAACAATGAGGCTAGCAAAATTATTACCATCTAATATATTTGAATGAACATCAACATTTTAGGAATCAGTGAACTAAAATGGATGCGGGTGGGTGAATTTAATTCAGAAGACCATTATATCTACTACTGTGAGCAAGAATCCCTTAGAAGGAATAGAACAGCCCTTATAATCAAAAAGAGAGTCCCAAATAGTGTACTTGGCTGAAATCTAAAAATGACAGAATGATCTTGGTTCATTTCAAAGTCAAACCATTCAATATCACAGTAATTCAAATCTATGCCCAACCACTAATGCCAAAGAAGCTGAAGTTGAATGATTCTATGAAGGCCTAAAAGGTCTTCTAGAACTATCATCATAGGAGGCCGGAATCCAAAAGTAGGAAATCAAGAGATACCTGGAATAACAGGCAAATTTGTCCTTGGAGTACAAAACAAAGCAGGGCAAAAAGGCTAACAGAGTTTGCCAAGGGAACACACTGGTCATAGAAAACACTCTCTTCCAACAACACAAGACATGTCTCTACACATGGAGATCACCAGATGGTCAGTAACCAAAGCCAAATTGATAGTATTCTTTGCAGCCAAAGATGGAGAAGTCATATACAGTCATGGAAAACAAAACCTGGAGCCAACTGTGGCTCAGATCATACACTCTTATTGCAAAATTCAGGCTCAAATTGAAGAAAGTATGGAAAATCACTAGGTCATTCAGGTATGACCTAAATCGAATCCCTTATGATTGTACAATAGAGCTAATGAATAGATTCTAGGGACTAGATCTGGTAGACAGAGTGCCTGAAGAACTGAGGACTGAGGTTCATAATATTGTACAGGATGTGGTGACCAAAATCATCCCCAAGAAAAAGAAATGCAACAAGGCCTCCTCTTGTCTCAGGAGGCCTTACAAATAGTTGAGAAAAGAAGAGATACAAAAGGCAAAGGAGAAAGGGAAATATACCCAATAGAATACAGAGTTCCAAAATACAGGAGAGATAAAAAAGCCTTCTTTGGTGAACAGTGCAAAGAAAGAGAGGAAAGCAATACAATGGGAAAGACTAGAGATCTCTTTAAGAAAACTGGAGCTACCAAGTAAATATTTCATGCAAGACAGGCACAATAAAGGAAAAAAAAAAAGAAAAAAAGGCAAGAACCTGAAAGAAGCAGAAGAGATTAAGAAAAGGTGGCAAGAATACACAGAAAACTGTACAAAAAAGCTCTTAATGACCTGGGTAACCACGATGGTGTGGTCACTCACCTAGAGCCAAACATTCTGGAGTGTGAAGCCAAGTGGGCCTTAGGAAGTGTTACAACGAACAAAGCTAGTGGAAGTGATGGATTTCCAGCTGAGCTATTTCAAATCCTGAAAGATGATGCTGTTAAAGAGCGGCACTCATTAGGCCAGCAAAATTGGAAAACTCAGCATTGGCCACAGGACTGGAAAAGGTCAGTTTTCATTCTAATGCCAAAGAATGCTCAAATTACCATATAATTACATCCATTTCACAAGCCAGCAAGATTATGCTCAAAATTCAAGCTAGGTTTCAGCAGTATGTGAACCAAGAACTTCCAGATGTACAAGCTGAATTTAGAAAAGTCAGAAGAACCAGAGATCAAATTGCCAACATATGCTAGATCACTGAAAAAAAAAAGAAAATCCACCCCCCCAAAAAAAAAAACTCGAATCCTGCTTCATTGACTATGCTAAGTCCTTTGACTGTATCGATCATAACAAACTGTGGAATATTCTTAATAAGATGTGAATATGAGACCACTTTGCCTGCCTCCTGATAAATGTGTATACAGGACAAGAAGCAACAGTTAGAACTGGACAGGAACAATGGACTGGTTCCAAATTGGGAAATGAGTACCCCGAGGCTGTATATTGTCACCCCACTTATTTAACTTACGTGATGAATACATCATACAAAATGCCAGGCTGTATGAATCATAAGCTGGAATCAAGATGGCTGGGAGAAATATCAACAAACTCAGATATGCAGATGTTAGCACTTTAATGGCAGAAAGTGAAGAGGAACTGAAGAGCATCTTGATGAAAGTGAAAGAGGAGAGTGAAAAAACTGGCTTAAGACTCAACTTTCAAAATACAAATATCATGGCATCAGGTCTCATCACTTCATGGCAAATAGATGGGAAATATGTGAAAATAGTGTCAGATTTCATCTTATTGGCTCCAAAATAAATGCAGTCAGTAACTGCATTCATGAAATCAAAAGACACTTGTTCCTTGGAAGAATAGCTTTGACAAACCTAGACAGTGTATTAAAAATCAGAGACATCACTTTGCTGACAAAGGTCTGTATAGCAAAGCTATGGCTTTTCCAGTAGTCACGTATGGATGTGACAGCTGAATTGTAAAATGGCTGAGCACCAAAGAACTGATGCTTTTGAATTGTGATGCTGAAGAAGACTCTTGAGAGTCCTTTGGACAGCAAGGAAATCAAACCAGTCAATCCTATAAGAAATCAACCCTGAATATTCATTGGAAGAACTGATGCTGAAGCCAAAACTCCAATACTTTGGCCAGCTGGTGCAAAGAGTTGACTCATTGGAAAGTACCCTGAGGCTGGGAAAGATTAAGGGCAAGAGGAGAAGTGGATGACAGAGGATGAGATGGTTAGATGGCATCACTGACTCAATGGATATGAGTCTGAGCAAACTAAAGGAGATAGTGAAGGACAGGGAAGCCTGGCATGCAGCAGTCCAAGGCATTGGCAGAGTTGGATATGACTTAGTGACTGCTCAAAAACAACAATGTATCTTGAATAACCATACTATATAATTAGTCTCATTTAAGAACAAATACAGTCCATCAGTGCTGTGGATGGTGATTGACATATACAGCAATGACATTTATTCTGGTATTTATTCTCATTTATTCTGGCATTCAACAATGTTCAGGTTTCACTCTCCAAGGAGAAACCAACACATTTGATGGTTCACCTCAACTAAACTAAACCAGATAGGTAAATGTGCTTTAAAAATGCAATAATCTCAAGTTGAATCTATATGACATAGGATTGCCCCTGGTCTTCTGGCCAGTCTCTGTTATCACTGTATTCCATTAGGAATGGTGTGGGAGAGAGTCCTGAAATCACATTTTCACCATAGGTAACATTTAAAATCATATTTCTCAAGAACATTCACTAAGTTATCTTTAGAGATTGACAGGCACATTCATTTATACTCAAATGTTAAAGTATATAACTAAGAATCTAACTATCCATTGCTGACAGAAACAGAGCATGTACAAATGAGTAAGAAAATAGAATGATCCATGTTGATGTATGGCAAAACCCAACACAATATTGCAATTATTCTTCAATTAAAAAAAATACCAATCATGGGAAATCACTAGCTTCAGGAGTTTGGGCCCCTACGGTGCCTATTCTGGTTCATATTTCTGGAGATGGAAATGTTAATCTATTTGGGATCATATTCCAAGAGAAATATTAATCTCTAATGAAGGATAAAAAATATATTGGTTCTTTATTCATCATTTCTTTTGCCTCCTCTCAGATAGGATTTATAACAGACTGATCATTTTAAGATGTTGAAGTTATTAACACATAGGGAATCTGGATTCACTTGAGTGAATCACCATTTAAATATATGATCAGAATACTATAAAATATCCTGGTGAGAAAGACTCAAGCCAAAGAGATGTCAAAAGCAGCAGAATCTTATGCAATTTAGTGTAAAACTGCATGAAAATATACTAATAACGATTAAGTTGTTGGCTCTGTAGTAAGTTAAGAAATTGACCTTAACTAGTTCCTGTTTCTCCTAAATTAATTTTCAAATTGAAGCAAACCAACAGTTTGTGTTGGGAAATCCCTTTGTTACTACTCACTGTGCCAGTAGATAGAGAAATTACTACATTGTGCAAAAAAATCTTTGCAGATAATTCATTTGCTTAGCTGTAGCCTGAATAGTGATGTAAGAATGAATATCAGGAGCTTCATAAGCCTTCTCCAAGAATTAGGAACATCACAAAGGGAAAACTCAGTCCACTCAAACAAAGCTTTCTCAGACATATGACCTTTGTGGCAGCAAGAAGAAAAGCATTTTAAGTAACATTTCTGCTCTGTAATTGGCTCAACCTTAATGGAAAATATTCACTAACAGTAAAATACCAAGAGAGGATTTTGGTAAATGGTAAGTTATTTCAAAAAGAGCAGTGTTCAAGGTAATTTACAAGAAAGAAGAAGGCTTACTTAAAGTTGCCACTTAGGATTGTATCGAGTCAAATCAATTTCATAGTTCCTTTAAATTTTATTGATGTTTCTTCAGCATTTGTATTTCACAGAGTTGAAATAACAAAAACATCTCTAAAGATGTCTCAATTTTAAGTCCACTTTAAACTCAAATTTTATCTTAATGTCTTTTTCAAGAAAAAAGTTTGTTTCTATTTCAGGGACTGAATACAGCAGTAGAAACCACTGTACTAAGGAGTGTTCTGACAACTTTTGGTATTTAACTGAAGTATGGGCAGAAAGCCAAAAACATTGTTCTTCCTGTGTGAAGGTATAGATTATAATATTTGGGACTTGTGTTTTTACAGTGAAGGAGAAAGAAGGGCTCTACACATTGTGTATGGAGCAAGCTGTGCTGGGGAGAGTTGTTGCAAACTCTTTGGTGGAGTCTGTCACCTGATGTGGCTCTGCTCTAGGCCCTATGAACCAGATCAGCTTTGCAGCTCAAAGTCTTCCACATTTCCATTTGCTACCATTAGGCAATCACTGTCCTGAAACTGATATTTCACTCATTTTCCTTCACTTGTAACTTCAGAATATTTCTGGTAATTATTATACTGCTTGCATTTATATATATATATGTGTGTGTGTGTGTGTGTATATATATATATATATAATTTTTTTGGTCAGAGCCTACTTCATCAGAGTCTATTTCCAAAGTTTGATTATCACTACTCATTTTGAACAATAATGCTAGCCAAAGAGGCAGTGGGAGAGACTTATGTTTGCATTCCAGGAGAACATGAAAGCATCCTACAGTTGATTCCAATCTCTTCCAGCCACAGTTCATGAACAGTTCTGGTGGCAGAGATGAGATGCAAGACAGTCATGTCTGTACTTAAGACGTTTCTTAAAAGATCCCTAAACTCGGTTCTGATATGAAGCGTCAACTCATTGGAAAAGACCCTGATGCTGGGAAAGATTGAAGGCAGGAGGAGAAGGGAGCAACAGAGGATGAGATGGTTGGATGGCATCACCAACTCAACGGAAATGAGGTTGAGTAAACTCCGGGAGATAGTGAAGGGTAGGGAAGTCTGGGGTGCTGCAGTCCATGGGGTCATAAAGAGTCAGGCACAACTTAGTGACTACAAGAACAACAAAACTCAGCTCTAGCCACTCCAAAATTTGTTAATGGATGTAGAAAACTTAAAAAGATACAAAGCAAGGCCTCAGTAGCCTAAAATGTGGGGAAAGAAGTAAAAGTACAGAATTTTTGTGTGCAATTGAAGATAAATTGTTAGAGCTTAAAATGGACTGGGAGGTCTATAAGACGTTTCAAGGAAGACTAGCAGTAATCACAAAGGAAAAACCTACACTAATTACACAAACATAAAGAGAAAGGAATTAAAGCACACTTAACAAATTCTCTAAGCAAAAGATACAAAGTGACTGAATGGATAAAAAATCAGATCCAACAATATGCTGCCTAAAAGAGAGTCACTTCAGCTTTAGAGACATGTGTAGTGCCTCTAAATGAAGAGATAGAAACATATACTCTATGCAAATTGTTAAAAAGAGAGAGAGAACGAACTTATATCAGGAAAAAACCCCCAGACTTTCAGAAAAATTCAGTCACTAAGCTATGCAGGTCATTACACAGAGACTGTAACATTCACACACACACACATACACACACACACATCTCCATCCATTCATCCAAAATTGGAGCAAGTAAATATATAAAGTAAACATTAATAGTACTTAAGGGAAAATAGAGAGCAACAAAATAATAATATGCAGCTTCAATATCCCATTTCAATATTGGATAGCTCATTCAGATGAAAGATTAATAAGGAAAGAGTGAACCTGAATAATACTGTAGACCAATGGACCTTACAAACACATACAAAACATTCCATCCAACACACCAGAATATGCATGATAGTCATATACAAAGGAATGAAGTTGGACATATACCGCTCATAAAATTTAACTCAAAATGAATTAAAAACACACACAGAAAACACAGGAAAAATAAATCTTGGCAATGGTTTTGGCAATGAGCTTTTGGATACAACTTTCAAGCACTAGGAAAAAATAACCAAGTAGAACTGTATCAAACTAAAAAGCTTTTGCGCAGCAAAAGTTAGTCAACAGAAAGAGGCAAACTACACAATGGAAGAAAATATTTGCAAACCATGTATCAGACATGGAGTTACTATTTAAAACCTATAAGGAATTCATGTATCTCATAGTAGAAAAATTTAGACATTAAAAATTAGGCAGGGTCCTGAAATAGACTTTTTTCCAAAGAAGACATACAAATGGTCAACAGGCATCCCTAATCATCAGAGAAATGTAAATCAAAATCTCAATGAGATATCACCTCACACTTTTTAGAATGGCTATCATCAAAAAACAACAAGGACCTACTGTATGGAACTTTGCTCAGTGTTAATGTGGCAGCCTGGATGGGAGGGGAGTTTGAGGGAGAATGCATACACGTATACATATGGCTGAATCTCTTCACTGTTCACTTGAAACTACCACAACATTGTTAACTGGTTATACTCCAATAAAAAATAAAAAGTTTAAAGTTTGGGGGAAAAATTAAAAATAGAATTATCATAAGATCCAGTAGTTTCACTTCTCAGTATATAATCAAAGCAAATGAAAACAGGATATTGAAAAGATACTGCACTCTCGTGTTCATTGCAGCATTATTTACAGTCACCAAGATGTGGGAACAATCTATTTGTCAGTGGGTGAAAGAGTAAACTAAGGTGGTGTGGTTGTACACATACAATTTAATATTATTCAGTCATGGGAAAAAAGGAAATCCTGCTATTTGGAATAACATGGATGGATCTTGAGGGCACTACTGTTGTTTAGTCACTAAGTTATGTCCAGCTCTTTTGCAATCCCATGGACCGTAGCCCACTAGGCTCTTCTGTCCTTGGGGGTTTCCTAGATGGATAGGGTGAGGAGGGAGATGGGAGAGGGTTTCAGGATGAGGGGGACACGTGTATACCTGTGGCTGATTCATGATGATGTATGGCAGAAACCATCACAATACTGTAATTTTCCTCCAATTAATTAAAAAAAAATACTGGAGTGGGTTGCTATTTCCTTCTTCAGGGGAGCCTCCCAACCCAGGGATGGAACTTGCATCTTCTGTATTTGCAGGCGATTCTTTACCACTGAGCCACCAGGGAAGTCCTGGAGGGCATAATGCTAAGCTAAATAAATCAGAGAAATACAAATACTTTATAATCTCACTTAAATGTGATATCTAAAAAGAAAGGGCCTGGGATGTGAGGAAAGAGAGGGTATACACTTCCAGTTATAAAATGAATACATTCTGGGGATCTAATATTTGGCATGGTGACTACATGCCAAATATTAGATTGTTAAATACATTTAACAAAAACGTATTATATTGTTGAAAGTTGTTAAGAATAAATCTTAAATGTTCTCACCATAAAAAAATAAAATTGTGAACATGTGAGGGGATGGATATGTTTAGCTAACTTTATCTTGTTAATCATTTTGTAATAGCTACATGTATCAAATCATCACACTGCACATCTTAAACTGATACAACCTGTTATATACCAATTATATATTAATGTGTGTGTGCTCAATCGTGTCCGACTCTTTGTGTCCCCCTGGACTATAGCCTGCCAGGATCTTCTGTCCATGGAATTTTCCAAGCAAGAATACTGGATTGGGTACAGGTAAGGAGGAACAGAACTCACTGTTGTTAATAGTGAATTGCAAATTAAAACCACAAGTAACTTAACTGCATATATAAATAAATAGGGATTCCCAGGAGGCATAGTGGTAAAGAATCTACCTGCCAATGCAGGAAATGCAGGAGATGCAGGTTCGATCCCTGGATTGGGAAGATCCATTGGAGAAAGAAATGGCAACCCGCTCCAGTATTCTTGCCTGGAAAATTCCATGGACCGAGGAGCCTGGTGGGCTATAGTCCATGGGGTCACAAAGAGTTGGACATGACTGAGCACAAGCACATAAATAAATAGCTAAAGTTAGAACCATTGGAGATGATGCAGAACAAGAGGAAATATCATACATATTTATGGGAATTTGATATAACCAGTCTGAAAAACTGTCAGTATTCACTAAAGATTAACACATACATATCATGTGATTTGACTTTCTTGTTGTTGTTTAGTTGCTACATCATGTTGACTCTTTTGTAACCCCACAGACTATAGCCCCAACAGGCTCCTCTGTCCATAGGTTGTCCCCAGCACTGGAATGGGTTGTCATTTGCTTCTCCAGGGGATCTTCCTTGGATCTTCCCAACCCAGGGATTGAACCTATGTCTCCTGCATTGCAGGTGGATTCTTTACTGCTGAGCCACTTGGGAAATCCAGATTTGACTTTCTACTACTTGGTATATAATTAATCAAAACACATACATATTTGCGCCAAAAGATAAGTACACAATGTTCAAAGCAGAATTATTCTCAATGACTACAAACTTGAAAAAAACAAATAAGCATCAAATAAAGAATATGTAAGCAACTCATGGTATATTCATACAAGGGAACCCACCCATCTGCCTGGTTTTATAAAGAATTATTCCTGCATGCAAGGTCATGGTGAATCTCACAAACCCAGTCTTGAGGGAAATGTCTGAACTCAAAAGAGTACAAATGATGTCATTGTATTTATATAAGGGCTTCCCTGGTGGCTCAGCTGAAGTTCAAGATCAGGCAAAATTAATCTTTTGTAATTAACTTTTAATAGAAATTAGTGATAATGACAAGGAGGTCCTAGATGGGGCTTCTGTGGTGCTGGAGATATTCCATAGCTTGATATCTTGACATGTGGTAAGTACATGGGTATTTTCAATATGTAAAAAAGATTTATTACCTATATCTGTATAATTTATGGGATTTATATATACTATACTTCATTAAATATTAAAACTTGGAATGTTCAAATATATCAAACATTGCAACTAGTTGAGCAACACAGTAAGAATTAAGTGGTGATTTATATTTCATATAAAGAATGGCCTTGGTGATCCTTTCATAAGCTATTTGAAAGAAGTAGTGAGGATGATGAATTCTTGGAATTAAATGAATACAGATGTTATTGAAAAACTAGGTAAAGTGATGTAAATGGTTACCAATAAGTTTAATGATAAGTATATAATAGAAATATCCAGAATGCAATGGAAGTCAAGGTTAAAACCTAAGTCTAACTAAGCCGTAAGTGAAGACATAGGGAGAGGATCATTGAGGAAATGATGTTTAAATTTGGTACTGAAGTTTCAATTAAGACTTAGAAGAGGAAGAAAGAAGGTGGGATAGGAAAGGTGGGCATTCCAGGCAATGCAAATAGAATCAAGCAGTTATGAAACTGCAGAGATACAAAAATCAGCTTGGTATTAATCCACTAAGTGTAAAGTGGAGAGGTTTAGGAAACATGGCTGAAGAATCAGGCAAGGCACCAACAAAGGAGGAACTTTTTTATGTTCCATATCTAGAGGGCTGGTTTGTAGTTGTTGTTTTTTTTTGTTTTTTTGTTTTTTTTTCATATTGATTCTGGGTATCTATTCACAGGTTATAAACAGAGATGAGTCATGATAAGATCTGTCATTAATGAATTGGTTAATTAACTAAAAAAATTTACCTATTTATATTTTTCCTACCTCTCTGTATAAGATTAAGGTGTATCATGCATAATGGTTTGACTCACACACATTATATCTTTTAAACAGACACCTAGGAGAAGGAAATGGCAACCCACTCCAGTATTCTTGCCTAGAGAACCCTGTGGACAGATGAGCCTGGTGGGCTGTTGTCCATAGGGTCGCACAGAGTCGGACACAACTGAATTAACTTAGCATGCATGCATGCATTGGAGAAGGAAATAGCAATCTACTTCAGTATTTTTGCCTGGAGAATCCCAGGGACAGAGGAGCCTGGTGGGCTGCTGACTATGGGGTCGCACAGGGTCGGACACGACTGAAGCGACTTAGCAGCAGCAGCAGGATTGAAGTGGAGGTTTGAAAGCAATGTAATAAAAGCAGAATATGGGAATAAATTTTTTCCTGAAAAATTACAATAAGCTAAAATGGAAAAATCATAGGGGATCAATAGATATACACAACAGCCAGCTCTCAAATGTGTGAAAAGATGATTTTCCTTTGAATGACTTATTTTCCTAACGTTGGCCAATAGTTGTAAGGTTTGCACTAACTCAGCCATACTTCATTCAGTTTCCTATTTGGCCAGTGACATATATTTGTAAATAGTTTTCAATCATCAGTACTCAATAACTTTACTGTTGATTTGTTGTTGTTGCTACACATGGTTGTCAACAAAGGTCCATCTAGTCAAAGTTATGGTTTTCCAGTGGTCATGTATGGATGTGAGAGTTGGACTATAAAGAAAGCTGAGCACCAAAGAATTGATGCTTTTGAACTGTGGTGTTGGAGAATTGAGAGTCCCTTGAACTGCAAGGAGATCCAACCAGTCCAACCTAAAGGAGATCAGTCCTGAATATTCATTGGAAGGACTGATGCTGAAGCTGAAACTCCAAGACTTTGGCCACCTGATGCGAAGAACTGACTCATTTGAAAAGACCCTGATGCTGGGAAAGATTGAAGGCAGGAGGAGAAGGGGAGGACAGAGGATGAGATGGTTGGATGGAATCACTGACTCAATGGACTTAAGTTTGAGTAAACTCCGGGAGTTGGTGATGGACAGGGAGGCCAGGCGTACTGCAGTCCATGGGGTCACAAAGAGTTGGACATGACTGCACTGAACTGAACCCATGGTTGAGAGTAAATATCATGGAGTCATGTAATAGCTGTGTGGTTTTTTTGTTTGTTTGTTTCCTCTGTGTGAAGTTAATTGGACTATGTAGAAATTAAATTCTCTCCTTGGCCTGAAAAAAATCCTTTTTATCATCTCAGCAGGAAACTCATTTTAGGCTTTTTAAACATACTTGCATGATTTTGATGAGATTATCATTATCATAATCATTATTATTATCCCTCATTAAGCACCTGGAATACAAGGATATACCATCTCAAACTTTCACTATTTTTTAACTGCAATAATTACAGAAAATTCTGAATTCCAAGACTCTTTGCATCATCTGGGTTAAAATGCTTAGGTTCTTTGGTTAATAGTTGTCTTCATCTTTATAGAGACATGTTGATAACTTTAAACAACCAAATGAGACTTTGTTAAACACACAGACATGCAACTAACAGCTGCTTTGGGAAATATGTATAATGTATGATATTTAACAGGTTTAAATAATAGATTTCCTTTAGTTTAAAACCTGTTTCTGGTCTAAATAGCTACTATACTATACAAAGAAATATAACTTGGAGCAATATTTTCCACCTCAAATAGGGAAAGAGCAACCTGACATCCTTATTTTTCCTGGACTCCCTGTGCCAGGGTCTCTTTTCTTTAATCCAGACTGCATGTTGCCACCAATATAATTTCTCTGAGGCACAATTCTGGACACGTGCCTTCTCACAGCTAAAGGAATTCCAATGAATTTCCCTTTTGTACACTCAAAACAGTCTAGAATTCAAAGCCCTTTACTACCCCTCAGTAAGTCTCCACCAAGTTATTTAACACGCTTGGCCAGGTACTTGGACATAGCAGTGGAAAGGAATGACTGGAAAGAGTGTAAAATGTGTCATATACCTAGAAAACATGAAAAAAATGTAAAATATTGTTCAGTGCTATGAAGAGTATAAAATAGGCTAATGTTACAGACCAACAGGGATGTGCTTTAGTTAGGTAGTCAAGGAAGAATCTCTGCAGAGAGGAAATTTGACCTGTGTCTGAATGTGGTGAATAAAAAATTCATGAAATGATATAGGTAAATGACCTTCCCAAAGGAAGAAACAAAAACCTTGACGTGACAACCTCACCATAGATAAGGGACAGAAAGAAGACTGCTTTGCCCAAACCTGTCCTTCCAGACTTCAGCTTTTCTTTCACTGAAAACCCAAACATCGAACTGAAATATGTTTCTCTTCTTTCTGTGTGCTGTGTATTTGTTCCCCTTGGAAATTTATTTGTGAGCATCTTTCCATAAGGTACAACGTATCCTATCTCTGCATAAGAAAGCCTTCTCTGTCTTCAGAATCCACTGGGACCTGGCATCAGGAAGAGTTCCACATGCCTTTAGGGAACATTTGGACTTAATCTGGTGTCTGGATATCAAATACTGAGTTTAGCTAAAAGACCCCGCCCCTTCCTCCCGACCAAAAAAAAAAAAAAAGGTAGCAATGGAGAAATAACAGGGAGGTGAACTCTTCCAGATACAGAGAACAGACTGGTGGTTACCAGAGGCAGGGAGGTAGGGGATGGATGAAATGGATAAAGGGGGTCCAAAAGGTACAAACTTCCAGTTATGAAATAAACAAGTCATGGGATGTAAAGTAAAGCCTGGTGACTACAGTTAATAATGTGCTGTGCTTAGTCGCTCAGTCCTGTCTGACTCTTTTTGACCCCATGGATGGTAGCCCGCCAGGCTCCTCTGTCCATGGGGATTCTCCAGGCAAGAATACTGGAGTGGGTTGCCATGCCCTCCTCCAGGGGATCTTCCCAACCCAGGGATCGAACCCAGGTCTCCCACATGGCAGGCCAAATCTTAACTGTCTGAGCCACCAGGGAAGTCCATAGTTAATAGTACTGTATTGCATATTTTAAAGTTCCTAACAGAGTAGATCTTAAAAGTTCTCATCACAAGAAAAAAATTGTATCTGTGCAGTGACAGATGTTAACTAGACTTGCAGTGATCAACTCACACCGAAAGAAAACCAAATAAAAGAGTTACAATTGTAGGGCTGTAAATTTTCCCAGCAGTGTTTGGGGTTATTAATTGAAGAGAGTTCATCCAAAGTGTCATCTCTGGTCCCATGACAGGATAGTCAAAGATCCTAAAAGGCAAAATGTTTTATTTTTTTCTTCAGAGAATTTCCATTACCTTTTCTAGTATCAGGATTCATTATTAATTCATTCATTCATTTGAAAAACACTGAGGGTTCAGTATGTGCCAAAAATCTATATTTTTTGGAGATAAGATGGTGAGTAAAACAAATAGTTGCCTCCAGTCTTTATTTCTGAATGACAAAGGTCTTAAGAATACAATTGTATACCTCATTGTTATCTTCTATATTACTGGTTCACACTTTCACTCAGCAAGATTCTAATAAATACTTTGAGAATGCTTGAATTAAAAAAAATGGAACAGGAATGAACATTTGCTTGGACCCAAATTCAATGCGATAAAATGTCCAGGGAAAGCTACAGCTCTGGAACGTGTTGAGGGAAAGGCTGGACTGTCCCTTGACAAATGTGATGGGACTCGGGGACAGGCACAAGGAAAAATCTCTGAACTCGACGCATAAGGAGGACACATTAGGATGGAAAACTAACCCCACATCAAAAGCCTAGATTCCTAGACGCTTTATTGAAACTCTTGCTGGATGTACATTTTGACTTCTAGTGGGAATTTATTCATGAAGAATGATTCCACAATCCGAGAAAGAGGCATTTGGGCAATTTGTTTAATTTACAAAAAGATGCCTTCCAGCAAATTTATGGAGCCTTGTTTTCATTTTTAGGTTTCTAGTCCTGGGGACTTAACATAATTCTACCATCATTTTAAGTACAAAAATACCACCCCCCTAAAGAAAATTATACAGCTCTTAAATTAAAAAGCTAGGATTCATTAGTCTTCCCTGATGGCTCAGTCTGTAAAGAGTCTGCCTGCAATACAGGAGACCCGGGTTCAATCTCTGAGTCAGGAAGATCCCCTGGAGAAGGAAATGGCAACCCACTCCAGTATTCTTGCCTGGAGAATCCCATGGACAGAGGAGCCTAGTGGGCTCAGGTCTATGGGGTCACAGAGTCGGACATGACTGAATGACTAACACACAAGACTAAAGAATTCATGGCATCCTTCTTTGTCAACACAACTGAGATATTCTGCATGGCATGTATATGTTAATACTATTTTCTACTAACTATGTCAACTTAAAAATACAGAGAAGGCTTTGCTGCAAAGAGTAACCCACCTCCCCCCATCTCAAAATATAGGTTTTTCTTCATGAAAAAAAATATGCATGTGAACAGGGGGCAGGTTGAACACTGTTACTGAAGGCTTGCAGTAAAGGGATGTGGAAGAAAGCCTCCAGAAACTTCCACTGCAGTAAAAAAAAAAAAAAAAAGCAGCAGCAGTTTCTCCAAGCCTGGCCCTGGATGAGGGGAGGATTGCCCTAGGCATCAGCCCATTTGGGGCTGTTACAGGGGTTGCTGCATCTTTCATATCAGGACATACCCCCTTCTTTAGGTCTTAGGGCATTCGTGATTATTTGGGGCTTCTGATCCTTCCAAGGAGTATGATTCCCAGAGCTGTCCCTACTGCAACTCTTGTTCTCAGTACATGTAAAGGCAAAATATAACTATCATTTTTATGATCTTATAAGCCATGTCATCCTGCAGTAAGTTACTCCACTTTAGATGGTAGGATTTTTCATTTAAGTCATTGATATTCTTAACTGGAATGAAATAGTTTGGAGACTGGGCTCACCTGCTGCTTCATTTTTTGAGATTACCTCCTGTACCTATATCTCAATACATAACCCAATGCAAAGTGCATTCATTTCAGAACTTGATACAAAATTTTCCAATTCTTGCCTAATTTACACTGTGACCAGACTTTGCTAGAGTATCTGATAGAAGATTCCAGTGCCTTACCATGAATTAATTTATTATCGATACAAGAGCAATAATAATATACTTTATTCTGATAATATTTTCTTAACTGATTCACGTTTTTATATGGCAGAAATCAATACAACATTGTAAAGCAAATATCCTCCAATTAAAACAAAAAGAAGAATCAGTCCCTAGCATGGCATAACAGAGACACAGGGACAGTGCAAGTGACAGAGTGAAGATTTATGAGAGCAGCAAGCAGCTAAACTACCACGCTGTTGTGACTACAGATCTGTTACTGTGGGTATTGCTGCTGTGATTAGATGCTGTTCAATTCCCAAAGTCTGTGTATTCTCTTTCCTAAGACTTGAAGGGGAGGTTTTTTTTTTTTTTTTTTTTCATGTTAAGAAATAAAACTTGAGAAAGCCAGTATGACACAAACTTCAGAATCCCAAGAGACTTGATATAACCCAGCTTTAATTTCAGAGCTAAGACTTGATGATAAAATTAGATACCTAAAAAAATAAATTCAGCATCAACTGAGTTCAAACAGGGAAGGTTCACAGCAACCTCATGATTGATGTTAAAGAAATGCCAATAGTTCAGGAGGTAGAAATAGAGCTGAAGATGGAAATTGCAACACTCGGCTTTATAACAAGAGCTTGGGGAAACCAGCCACATTTTAAGTGATCAGTACTGAAGAGCGGTTCTCCAACTAGACCCATCTTTGTGACCACCCTGCTTCCCAGGTCAGGAGCCAAAGGTTTAGTGGCCTTCAGGGTGCACTGCCTCCTCCCTCTCATCACCAGACCTTGACTTATTTTCAGCTCCCATCTCCCAGTTCCTTGCTGGGCTCTGGGTCATGAAAGAACTCCAGAGTCAACCCTGAGCAGGGATGTGGCACAACCTCAGGCCCTAGGAGAACACCACAAGGCAAGATTGAACCAGAAGACTACATTTCTCTGGGGCCCAGATACCTGCACAGGTATCTTTCACCTGCAGAGCTTCCTGTAAGTCAGACCTACTGATTAAGACCACTTAGAGGGTTGCAGCATTTCCCCCCAAGAATGAGGTATTCAAAGCAAACTGAAAAAGCCCATACTACAACTGACATGATTTTTATTTTATTATTCTTCAACCTCATAAAAGAGCATGGAAGTTGGAGTCAGAGGAAAAGCAGTCCAGAGTGTCAGGGTAATTTCCCTGGGGCACTGAGGTTCCCAATGGGGCCCTGCCATTTTTGTTTTGGCTCATAAGATACAATGCTTTTCCCCACCTTGAAGTATAGTTGATTTATAATGTTTCAGATGTACAGCAAAGTGATTCAGTTATACATATATATTATAAGAACATATATATTAAATTTATAAACATATTCTTACACAAATATATTCTTTTTCATGTTCTTTTCTATTGTAGGTTATTACAGGATATTGACTATAGTTCCCAGTGCTATAGAATAGGTTACAATGTTTTTATTACCAGGTGAAATTTTCAGAGTAAAAACCCATTGTCTATCTATCATGATATAAGTACGTGTATGCTAAATCTCTTCAGGCATGTCTGATTCTTTTTGACCCTATGGACTATAGCTCGGCAGGCTCCTCTGTCCATGGAATTCTTCAGGCAAGAATACGGGAGTGGGTTGCCATGCCTTCCTCTAGCATATCTTTGCAACCCAGGGATTGAACTCGCATCTCTCATGTCTTCTGCATTGGCAGGTGGGTTCTTTACCACTAGCACCACTTGGGAAGCCCCTATATAAAGCATATACCCAATTCATCATGAGGAAGTTAAAAGCATGAACTTCAGGCCAAACATGGCAACAGACCAGCTTTGTCAAAAGATTCTTATCTTTCTCTCTGAAATTGTATGTGTACTGAAACATACAGAATGAAACAGAAGACGGCTGACAGCAATAGGAAGTAAAAGGCCAATAAGACCTCTGAGATAAACTTAACCATAAGCAGAGAAGAGTCTGAATTTGTGTTTTATATTCTATATTATCTGAGTATTGGGACAGAAGTAGTTTGGTCTCTGCATCCTGAGTACCCACTGATGTCACTCTAGGCACCTTGTTAGGGAAGCGACTCTGTGTTTGTGTGTGAGCATGCACCCTGCATTTGCATGACCATCTGGGTGACAGGGAGTTCTAACACTTGGTGCTCACGTGGCCTTTACTACGGAATACTTGAGCTGTATACAGTCCTGGGAGAAACAGCAGATACTTACCTCAGCACCACAGAGGCCGTGAGATGGCTCTGCAACAGCAGTGACGGTATGCCACATGTGGGGCATTTCTTCATGTGGTAATGGTTTAATCAGTAACTCTAAGATCTCAGTGTGGTTAGGGTAACCCTGGAAGGAACCAGAACAGCAGACAGGAAGTCACCATTGTGGCAGTGGGCTCGGAGGAACACCCCTGAAACCTCAATTTCACAGTAGATAACTTTCATACAAAGGAGGAATGACTCGAAGATCTGAGTAAAGAACCCTGGGGATCCACGAGAGAATTTGCAGAGAGACTACAGGTGGAAAAGAATGGACCTCCAGCTAATCTGGGAGGTACTGTCATTTGACCATGCTGTGACACACATCTGTGTTACAGATGTGAGATCTGAAGCTAGAGCAACGACTTTATATTATAGACTGAATGTTTGTGCCCCCATTCCCTAAATTCACATAGTGTAGCCCTAACCCCCAATGCAATACTATTTGGAGATGGGACTCTGGGGATATAATTACGGTTGAATTTAATTATGAGTATAGGGTGGTTCTCATGATGGGATGTGTGTCCTTATAAGAAGAGATACCAACGAGCTTGCTCTGTCTCCCCACGAGCATACAAAAGAGGTCATGTGAGCACCCAGCAAGATGACAGCCACCTACAAGCTCAAGAGAAAAGGCCTCAACATGAAATCTACCTTACTGGCATTTTGGTGATAGACATCCCAGCTTTTAGAAGTATGATAAATAAATTCCTGTTGTTTAAATCACCTTATCTGTGGTATTTTTTGTGAAAACCTGAACTAAGATAGTAGCAGAAAAAAATAGTGATTTTTTTTTTTCTTTTACCTTTTCTGGTCATGTGGAATTCTCAAAACTATCTGCAAAGTGCAGTAAAATTAGCTCTGAGTTTCTTTCTTTCTCTGCTTCTGTAACCTGAGATAGACTACAAATTTTTCTTTTCATAAATCATTTATAATTTGCTACAAAATTCCACCACATCCGAATGTTTTGAAATGTTAATGAGAAGTCTGACCCATGTATATTTGGAAGCTTGGTAAATTGATTATTGTCACCGGTTTGATGTTTAATGCTCTTTTCTGTAAAGTCAGGTTTGCAATTGGTTATCTCATTGTTGTTGGTTATCATTTTCCATATCGTTTAAACTAGTAAACACTGATGAAAGGAAAACAAAACTAAAGGGAAAGGTTACTGTTTATAGATTTGGAAACATATCAGGATATTTGAATATTCATTTGTATGTACAATCATGAAAAGTGAAAGTGAAGTCGCTCAGTCATGTCACACTCTCTGAGACCCCACGGACTGTAGCCTACAAGGCTCCTCCATCCATGGGATTTTACTGGAGTGGGTTGCCATTTCCTTCTCCAAATCATAAGGAGAATCAATTAACAAAGCACAATATTAATGCAGATTGTTGCTTATATTCTGTTTTAACATGCTGATCTGCCTGAGTCTGTAAGTTTCATGTAATTAGTTCTCTATCATAATTTATCTTGGTAAATATTAATAACAACTAGAGATCATGCTTGCTCAGGGAATTATTTGTATCTCTAGAGTTGGGTAATAGTTAAACCTAAACAAAAAATTTGAACATCACAGTTGTCTTTGGAGTTTACTGTGATATTCACAATCAAAGGTATAAGTGATGTTCTGGAAATCAGTTGAGTTAATGGCTGAGGGGAGGGGGTGGGGACCCAAGCCAATGTCTGAGTAGAAGAGGTGGTGAAATCTCATCATTGCAGAGTAGAGATTTTTGAGGAAGAGGTTCAAGAATCAGGTGATTTGGTGACCATGAAGTATTCTCTCATTTATCTCATGGCAGGGAGAATAACTGACCGATGGCACCAAGTGGTGTATGCTGAAACCCACTGATGTGTCTGCTCAGGGGTTAACTTCCCACCAGGTTGCTCACACCAGTGACTGGATAAAACAAAGGTATGAAGCCAGGCCATTTCCTGGGAGATATGACTCCTATGACTGGAAGCTTGAGTTACCCTCATTAGCTTTGCTAAAACTTCCTTTCAACTGCCTTACAAAAACTTTTCCTACTCAACCTTTCTTGCTTCCTTCTCTTCTTCAGAGGAATTAGACCTGCATCTTGGTCTGAGAGTTCTGCCAGTCTTTGCCAACAACTTCCTGAGTTTTCCTCAAAGGCATTTTCTCCAGTAATTTTCTTGCACAGAAAATCCCAATTTGGCATCCACTTCTCAGAAGACCCTAACTTACTCAAGTGAAAAACTGGAGATCAATAAAATTGTTCAGAATCATGTTATGATTTCTTGCTGATATCAATGATTTAGATAGTAAGTTTGCCTATTGAGGAATTTTCTCTAAGATAATCAAAGTTGAACCTTTGATTTAATAGGTATGTCAGGATCCTATTTTATATATGAATACCAGTGTGATATATGGTTCAAAGATCAGGTGTGTTTAGGGTTCAGTCAATTGAGGCAACTGAGGAAAGCAGGGGTTCCGTTCCTCTCTACCCTAAAGTCCACAGATAAGCAAAGAGACTGGAAATAAATGAGCATGAGTGACTGGGTCCATCTAAGGGATAGTGAGGTTTATCGTCTTTTTAATTGATGCTGAACTCAAACTGAGTCCTCCCCCACCCCATTCTCCTTATCATGGTAAAATACTTTGCTTTTACATGGAAGGTAAACAATCCTACAAGTAGTTGATACTAAAACTAAACCTTTATTTGTGCCAGACTCTAAACGCTTTAAACTACAAACTCATGAGGTAGAAATTATCACTATTATTCTGATAGAGGAGAAACTTGAGGTTCAGAAGGGTAAGGAGTTTCCCATTTCTGTAGCTGGAATCTGCACTTAGGCAGCAGGAGCGCATAGGCCTTGTGTGTAGCATGCCTTTCAGAGGCTATACTTTATAAGATACAGATTATTGGGCAAAAAATTAAAATTTAACTATCACATACCAGTTTATTCTAGTCATATTGTATATAAAATATACAGGACAATTTATTGTTATCTGGAGCTTCCTGTAGTACCTGCAGTAACACTGGTCCCTAGAAATATTGCGGAGACACTCTCCTGGGAGTGTAGGTCCTGACAAGTACCTACCCAGTACAGGTCACTCAGCCTTGAAATCAGCCATAACTTAACCTGAATATATTTATTTTAAGTTGCTCTTATGCTATTAGCATATTATGCTAATATGCATGGTTTTGAATAGTTTTTTTCCTGATATCTGGCACAATTTTTTTTTTTTTTTTTTTGCTTTGCTTTATTTTCTTTACTAATACTCAAAAATGAACCAGGATAAAGACAAAATAAAGCTGGGTTATTTGAAAGTGCTGGGTTGAAAACCAGACATACCATCAAAACATTCTCTGAACTGACAAGAGTTTGTTCAGTTCAAAATATTTTTTGAAAATGTCTCAGTTTTTCTCCCATTGGTTCTTAACTTTCCTTCCATCTTTATTTCTGATTGAAAACAAACCTGCTATGAAAGAAAGTACACTTTGTAGTATATCTGTGTGTATCTATAAATACCTATGAAGAAACAGAATCCTACACAAGCAAAATAAATGTATAAAGAGTGGAAGAAATATTGAGGGATTACCTGTAACAAATCAAGATATTTCAAATGTACACTCTTTCTTTGAGGGAAAAAAAATCAATATGAAATGTCAGACCTATATTCCTATCATCAAATTTTTTTAATGTATCTGCCTTCTATTAATTTGTTTGAAAATTTTAAGCCACCAGTTAAAGTCTACCCTGACAAAATGGTAGTGATGTCTAATTTCATCATCTAAGTATACACCACCTTCCTGGAAACCACAGATGAGAAGTGATTCTCCCTCCTCCTCCCTCTCTCCCTTCTGGGTCCTCCCTTTCCATCTGAAGTATTGGTTCCAGGTATGAGAGACCTGAGATGATGACTCAGAGTAACATCTACTGAGGATATGCTTATCCCAGGCCAGGCCGTATACCATGAAGGATTAGGGTAGCTGTGACATCTTCAGTGCTCATTTTGGTAATGTTTTCCTACCTCAATCCAAGAGAGATGAAGATTTTGTTGAGAGGGAATTTAGCCTAACTGTATCTGTACACTTACCAGGGACTTGGCCAAGTAAAAAGAAGTATTATAACCATAAGCAATGTTTATTAGTAATAAATAATATAATTCCATAGGTCAGTTGGATATCACCAAGCACTAGCAGGCAAGTTCAATTCAGTTCAGTCACTCAGTCGTGTCTGACTCTTTGCGACCCCATGGACTGCAGCATACCAGGCCTCCCTGTCCATCACCAACTCCCAGAGTTTATTCAAACTCATGTCCATTGAGTCAGTGATGCCATCCAATCATCTCATCCTCTGTCATCCCCTTCTCCTCCCACCTTCACTCTTTCCCAGCATTACGGTCTTTCCAAATGAGTCAGTTCTTCACATCAGGTGGTCAAAGGATAGGAGTTTTCAGCTTCAGCATCGCTCCTTCCAATGAATGTTCAGGACTGATTTCCTTTAGGATGGATTGGTTGGATCTCCTAGAATCCTGTTCAAGTACTGTTGAAGCCTGCCTTGGAGAATTTTGAGCATTACTTTGCTAGACTGTGAGATGAGTACAATTGTATGGTAGTTTGAGCATTCTTTGGCATTGCCTTTCTTTGGGATTGGAATGAAAACTGACCCTTTTCAGTGCTGTGGCCACTGCTGAGTTTTCCAAACAGGCAAGAACTTTAATAAAACCTCGGTTTGTCTATTGCATAGATTTTTGCAGTAGATCTGCAAGATTAGGAATTATGCACTGAAATATTCTATTACTTAATGAACTGGAAGGTGGGGTATGGGAAATTTAGTAATAGATGCAATGTTTAAAAAACTATATTTGCAATGGAGAAATGCTAGTTCTTTTCAGTTTTTTAAAAATATTTTGGAACTAAAAGACAGCAAATGTCAGGAGAAAAGGGTGGTATGAGTCAGAGGTTGCATAATTTACCTGGACCATATCAGACTATCAGAACAGCACAATTTCCATTCCTAAACCCCAGGGTTCTGCACCTGTGTATTTCTATATCCATGGGACTAGCAAACACCATCTCTCCACTCTTTTTATTCCTGCCACAAGATTTGGGACAAGAGAAGGAGGAAGAGAAGCAACGTTCAGCTTTATGATAAAAAGTAGAAAAGGTAAGAACAAAAGGAAGGATCTTAAACATTTTGCTTTTCTTTCACTCAAGAGAAGAAATGGATATTTAAGACTGTCAGAAACAGACCTATTTTTTCACTCTCCTTGAAGAAGTAAAGACACCCAGCACACATGATGGTGCACGTATAAAAGAATTGAGCTGTCTCTAGACAGAATTGTGAGAATAGATGTGATGGAGATTTTGCATTTGCCAATTTCACTTTGTGACCTACCTGCCTGTGTTTCTCCTCACTCCCCATCAATAAAAAGACTTGCAATGAATTAGAGCAAGTTGGAAAGCATGTGATAAAGTCATCCTTTCCAAGGTATAAATGCTGATAACATCTATCCCTGATGAAGTAATTTGTATTTTAATAGGGAATTACACCAGAAATGCCTCTAGTAAGTTTCTACAGTGAATACCAAAAGCTTGAAATGTCTATGGGGGAATTTTAGGCCAAAGGGACCAACCAGTGAAAAATAACACTTTTTTCAGTTGTGGTAGGCAAGAGAGTATTTCACGGAAGTGGAGAACTTTAATGAAATAATCAATGGTGACTTAAATGTTATTGACTACTTTCTGCCAGGACTTAATGGGAATGCACAGAAAGTATATGAAAAATTAACAATGATATACTAAACTGCTAGTATTGCATTTTCTCCTCTTCTTCTACAGTTATATTTCCCAGACTCCCTTGCAGTTAGATGTGTCTATATGACTAGGATCTAGTCAACAGAATGTAAGTTAAAATTATTTCTAGGCTTAAACTACATAGACATTTCCTATTTTCTCATTTTTTCCCATGACTTCTATTCAGATGAATTGGAGATGACACCCAAGGAAGATTTGGGCACCGTTATGTGAAGACACAAGATTCTCTATCTGTTTGAGTTTTTTGTATACCATAAGACAGCAGCCCCATGGATGTATATACCCCATACTTACTAAAAATAACTTTAATAAAATTTATTAAAATAAACATATTGAGCTTGCATTATTCTAATTTTTGCAGTCTATTTGTTATGATAGGTAACCAAGCATTCTATACAGTATAATAATAAGAGGTTCAATTATAAGGAAATACAGAAGTAAATTTTCCATTCCTCTTCTTTTACCAACAGAAAAATCAGGCCAAAATTTTAAGTAATTATACCCACATATTTTCTTCTGGAAAAGGAGATTCCAGCCTTAGGTGAGAATAAGTGGGAAACACTATATTACATTGTAATAAAAATCACAGACTTTTTTTTAATGCCCATTTATTACTTACTAAATATATTTGCTTAAACAATTTGAAAAGTGACTTTATAGTAACATCTTACAGTGCTCCTAAAGGTTAAATAAAACATATTAAAAAATGACTAGCCCTTATTGTCATAATATTTATCAATCATGAAGAACCTGAACCTTTAATTATAATAGAGAACACTGGCATAACAGTCATTGCATCCAGTTCCTATTCTAAGTATTTCACATACTCTGAACCATTTAAGTCTCACAATAACTCTGAGATATTGCAGTAACTTTTTACATCAACTACCCACAGTTAACAACAGACACCACAGATGAAGTGCACAGTCCTCCACGATACTGCCCTCACATCTGACACCAGCTTCAAGTTCAAGGGTCCACAGGCCATCCTTACTTCTGACCAACTGGCTACAAATTCAGATATTTTTACTACCCCCTCAGGTTCAATGACTTATAGAACTTAACAAAATATTATATATGTGAGCATAGCTTTATTGCAGTCAAAAACAAGCACATCAGAACCATCCCAAAACAGAGGCATATAGAGTAAGATCAAGAAGGGCTCCAACTGTGATGCTTCCACTATCCTTTTGTGCCATCTATGGAGTCAGGACACAGATTGTTACCAAACAGGGAACATAGCTTTTTTGTCCACAGTTACAGTGAGGCGTCTTCATATAAGCATGATTGATTGAAATCTTAGCCATGTAACTCAATCTCCAATCTACTTCTTCTCCCTAGAGGTTGAGCCCATATCATGTGGCTCAAAGCCCCAGCCTTCTAATAACGTGGTTGGTCTTCTTGGCACAGCTAACTTCTATCCCGAGTCGAGAGCTTAAACTTTCTAAGGACAGACCTGAGTGACCTCATTAGGATAAATTATCAGGGCTTACATGAATAGCAAAAACACTTCTATTACTTAGGAAATTCCACAAATACTACTTCCTAGGAAACCAGGTCAAAGACCAGCCAACTTCTTTTTCCTAAGGGTTAGGAGTCTATCTCCGAGCCAAATTTCCTATTACACAGATATGTGCTATCATTATCTACACTTTTAAATGAAGAAATTGAGGCTCAAAGTGGTTAAGGGACTTACCTCAGGTCACACAGCTGGTAGGCAAAAGAGCCAAGTTTTGAAATTGCACAATTTGATACTGACGTCCACACTTTGAACTTTAATTACTAATACTCAAATAAAACCATTCATTCAAATCTATTAATAAATAGATGGCAGAGTATTGTAATGAAGAACTAATTTATTTTTTATAGAATACCAGTTCATCTTGGCAAAGTCATTTGTACTTCTGGGACAAACTTTTAAAAACAGTGTGTATAAAGTTATACCTGGTACTTTATTCATTAAGTCAAGAAAATTTTACTTAGTGTCTACAAGGTTGTAGCCACTGTTCAAGTCTCTTAACTGTAAGAATACATGATACTCCACTACACGGGTGCAGCAGTTTTCCATTACATATAGCTCTGAAACAGCTAGTCGACACTTATTTTTAGAGCAATTTTCAGTGCAATTTTCTCTTCTTAAAGGAAATATGAAAAATGCAATGCCAAGAAACAAGACCCTAGAGGAGAATATTTGATTCCTAGTCAGGCAATTACATATTTGGATGGTGTATAAAGTACCTGCATGCAAGTCAAGGAATAAAAACACAGAGCATGATGATTAAGGCACGGCATGATTTGTAGTCCATTAAAAAACAGAAACCACAAGCTCTCACCAGCATTCTCATTTTATGTAAATTCCAAACCAGTGAACCAGTGAAGTTGCTCAGTCATGTCCAACTCTTTGTGATCCCAAGGACTGTAGCTTAGCAGGCTTCTCTATCCATGGAATTTTCCAGGCAAGAGTACTGGAGTAGGTTGTCATTTCCTTCTCCAGAGTATCTTCCCGGCCCAGGGATCGAACCCGGTCTCCTGCATTGCAGGCAGACACTTTACTGTCTGAACTACCCAAAATATATAACTATAACTCATATACATATATATACATCTATACATTAAGTAGGACCCACACCTAGGAAATTTTTTTACATTTATAGGAACAGGAGTGAACATGCGGAGAGGGCCACACAGTTGTTCCTGACTTATCCTTTTACAAGAACTGTTTACTGACGCCACTGAGAGAATCCTAGAACACAGGGGTTGTAACACAAAGACCAAGACCGACTGCTTTAGAAGGGCAAGAAAAGCAGTTACAGGCTGACAGCACTTTCTCTCCCCCAGGCCTGCACAGCAGCATGGTCAGAGGTCTACCCAAACCTACCTTTCCTCCAGTGGGAAAAGAGACTAGGGTCACTTTAGGGGAGTGTCCATTCTGGTCTTACCCCTACAAGAATTGAAGGGGAATCTGTGGCGAGAGATGGGGGAAGGGATTTGCAACAAACAGCACTAGAATCTTGATAACTGGGGGCTCCTACCTGCAGCATCCAAGTTGCAGCCCCAGCCACTAGCTCTGCTGTTTGCAGAACCAAGATGGTGGAAGTCTCAGGAGAAAATGTGGTGGGATGCCGGCGTCATCAGGCAAAGTTGCTGAGTCATAGCCTGGCTCCCTGTGAAAGGAAGCTCCCTGGCTTCTTCCCAAATTGAAAGCCTGATCAGGAACACCTGGACACTGCCTAGCCCAACAATGAGCCAAGGGTACAACAAGCAGAACTTGCAGTCTACAGAGCAAAGTCAGTGACACTACTCAACCAGTGGACTTGGAGAGCAGGTCGGCTTGAGTCAAGACTGAAGATTAAGAGCCTTGCCAGGCTCCGAGTTTTCCCTTACTTCACCAAGCAGAAGAGCTGATTCATAGCCCCTCCCACTGCTGAGTGTAGCTCCAGGGCCTTAGCAGCCAGAAAGCCTAAGCAGGAACACCTGAAGGTTGTTTGGACCAGGCCTTCCAGTCCTGACTTCACCAGAAAACTGCTAGAGCTAGTAAACAAATTCAGTAAAGTTGCAGGTAGAAGTGAACATGCAAAAATCAGTAGTGTTACTAACTATAAACTTTCTGCAAAGGTAATAAATAAAATAACCCTATTTACAATAGAATAAAAACAATATAATGCTGAAGATTAAATTTAACCAAAGAAGTGAAAGGTTTCTTTACTGAAAACTACATGACACTGATGCAGAAAAGCTGGAGGGAGAGGCTAAATAACAATAAAATGAGAAATGATTGTGTGAGTTGTGGTATTCTCACTCTGTGTTATTTAAAATGCTAGCTAAGAATGCTGGCTAAGAAATAATGTATTATGAAAGTTATAATAGTAAGTAAAAAAAAATAGGGTACAATATCACCAGTACACCACTGCTCCAGAGCTTGAGAATTGTGGCATAGTGCAGTAATGTTTCTATCATTCCTCTGAGTCTAGATGAGAGAAGCAGACTGTGACAACTATGTTTTAACCATCAACTCGGGTTGCTATACTCTTTCCTACAGTAGAGCTTCAGATCTTGACTGAGGAAATATAACACTGGCAATTTCTGGATGAGCTAACTCTTCTATAAAAATATTTAAATACCCTTATTTCTGAAATCTTTGTTAGTGATAGTCCCCTCAAATTGGCATCTGAACCCATTGTCTTTTAAGGAACACTATCCCTGGCACTGTGTCCTATATCAAGAACCAAGGAGACAAAGTGACTATGCAGTCCCAAACAATTTATGAGAATTTTTCTGCATGTCACAGCCAGTTTCTGAATTCTAAGGCAAATACCATCCACACAACCTCAGCAGGCAGAATAAAATCCCTGCTGGTCAGGGTTCAGGATGCATTTGCTTCTTCAAGCTGACACCGTGATTGTGAAAAGTCAACTCTGACAGGACTTGTATGTGAAGAAAATTGATGAGGGCAGCAGAATATCTAAGAAATGGAAGAGGCCTCCAGGATGGGCAGTGTAATGCTTCAAGCTTCTGCCAAAAGTCAGCTAGAAGCATTGAAACATCTCTATAAGCAGCAAAAGAACTCATGCTGCCAATCAAGGTGAAATAGCTCATTTGGAAACAAGGAAGTAAAGGGTGGTGCTGCAATTCAAAGAATGATCTTCCAAGGAGACTTACTGGGTATGGACCAAAAGACACCATTCCCTTTATAACAGTATTGCCAAAAGAGCCTCATTTATCAGTCAGACTTTACTGACAGCACATTTCTTTCTTATTGGCAAAGACGACCAATCAGAAGTTCGGAAATCTGGAAGAGACTTTTTCCTAAAGAGATCAGGTTTTCATATGGCTTTTTTTTTTTCCTATTTCCCTTCTACTCAAGTTAGGATAAAAAGGAATCTGGCTATTATTCAAGTTGGTGAGAAAAAATAAAATGATTGGGATAATAGACAATAAAAAAACAGTAAAGGGCTGCTGGTTATAAAATATGTAAGACAATAAGCTGCATATCAGAGACATAAGAAACAGTCACACTTGAATAAATACAGCAACTAGTTGAACCGAGTAGCAACAAATCCTAGAATGCCTAGCCTCTTAATAAAATGAGATTTCTCTGGAAAGTTCCAAAAGCTTTAAGTTTGTCTCATACAAAACTACTTTCCTAAAACAGAGATCTCAAAAGACAACTTCACCAGTCCTTTTCTAAAATTGGATTTCCCCTTCCTGGAAATGCATTAGTTGCCAATGACAGCAGAAGAATCTAACCATAGCACATTCCCCTATCTATGTAAATAGGTCCATATTTCATTATTACCTGTCCCATGCATAGTCATCACATTTTTAATTATTCAGTACCAATAGATTTTGAACTAGTATAATTACAATCTCAAAGTCAATATGTAGATGACATTCAGGTAAATTTTCTAAAGATTCTCTGAAGGATATTAAAAAGAAATGGATTTTCTTCTACTCATCATCCTTCTTTGAAGGAAGCAACCAAACAAAGAAGCATTATTATTAACCAGACATAGATGTCTATCTTACACCATGTCAGGTAATAGAAGAAAGATGGATTTGGGAACAAAACATATATGTAGGTACAAATACAGCCTCTTCCATTGTGCACAGACTGCCAATAACTTTTCAGCATTTGCTATCATTTATCTTAACATGTAGTTTGATTATTTAGTTTTTTACTCCTCCAGTAAAGTGTAAGTTCCATAAGAACAAGGCTTTTTGAGTGTTTATATATCACTATATCTGTCTTCCATATAGTAGCTAATAACTATTTTTATTGAATAATTGAGGAAACCATTCCCCGGGAGAAATTCCAGCTTGTCTCGCCACTTGCAGAGAGCAGTAGGAGTATTATGTATGGAGGAGTAGAAATATGCACCCAGATGATAATAGTGATACTGTCTCTGACCAACAGGATCAAACAAAATCCCAGAATTTATAGAGATTGTGTGATAAATATCTTTACAAATCAATGTAAACTCTCAAGTATGTGTTAAAGCTTTATGTAGGCCTGTGAATTTTATATCTTCAAGAAAATACATCATTATCTATGGATAATCTGAAAATTAAAATAACAACACCTCACATCCATTAAATATTTTATCAATTAATCTGGAAGGTTTTTTTCCACATCTACTCTTTGGTTGAAAATCTGGGCTTTAATATATAAATTATATAATTTATTTAATAAATTGCATGAAATTTTGCACACTAGTGCTCTGTAAATTTGTATTACCTCAAATCAACTGACAAGTTAAGAATCTTTCTCATCTCATTCTATTACTGAACAAATATTTGTAAGGTCTCTCCTGTGTTCCCCGTAAGAGTCTAAGAAATTAGAAAATAACATTGATCAAGAAAGGAAAAATTCCTGGTCTCATAAAATGTCTCCTCTCAAAAATGTATTTCTAGGATGAGACAATTAAAAATGTATATAAACACAAATACAAAAGTAAATGTATTACTAGCTGAGCCACAAGGGAAGCCCAAGAATACTGGAGTGGGTAACCTATCCTTTCGCCAAGGGATCTTCCTGACCCAGGAATTGAACCAGGGTCTCCTGCATTACAGGCAGATTCCTTGCCAACTGAAATATGAGGGAACCTGAATGGTAAAATAGTAGATTACAAATTGCTGGAAGAAATAATTCAAGGCTAAATGTATGAATAGTAAATTAAGTATTCTGTTAGACTGGTGGTTAAAAAAGTCCTCTCAGGGGAGGAGATATTTGTAAAAATACTTGATTGAAAAGAGAAAGGAATCATGAGAGTACTTGAGAAAAGAACCTTCTAGTCAGAGAAAACAGTACCTGCATGGGAAATGCTTGGTCTGTTTGAGAAACTGCAAGGTCCCTGTGACCAAAAGAGACAGTTGAAGAAGAGGAAGTTGTAGAGATTGCAGATGAAACTGAATCTTAAAGGGTGTTGTGAGAACACTGGATTTTAATCCAAAACAGTGTGAAAATTTAAAAGATTTCTATTTTTACGATGGTAGTCTGTCTCTTCACTGCAATTTAAGCTCTAGGACCATGAGATGCAGGGCGACAAGGTAGGAGGTTATTTCTATGTTAACAATAGCAAGCGGGGGAAGATGATGAACTATACTATGGTGGCAGCAATGGAAATGAGGAAAAGAGAGAAGCCTGGGATATATTGTGAGGTAGGATTAGAGGGACATGCTGATAAGTTGCTGATAAAGATGTGTGATTCGTAAGAGGCAGATCCAAGAGGATGCTCAAGAGTTTAAAACGAGAACTTGAGGGGCTGATTGACCTCTTTTCTGAGATGTGGAGCACTGCGGAAGGAATGGATTTACCGAGAGTTCATTTTGGACCTTAAGTTTCTGATTACTAGGAGATATTCAATAGTGGTTTTGAATTGGCTGTTTAATACACAAGGAAAGTCATACCTGAAGAAATAAAGTTAAGTACTTCTGGGCATACACACTGAGGAAACCAGATCTGAAAGAGACACGTGCACCCCAATGTTCATAGCAGCACTGTTTATAATAGCCAGGACATGGAAGCAACCTAGATGCCCATCAGCAGATGAATGGATAAGGAAGCTGTGGTACATATACACCATGGAATTTTACTCAGCCGTCAAAAAGAATTCATTTGAACCAGTCCTAATGAGATGGATGAAACTGGAGCCCCTTATACAGAGTGAAGTAAGCCAGAAAGATAAAGAACATTACAGCATACTAACACATATATATGGAATTTAGAAAGATGGTAACGATAACCCTATATGCAAAACAGAAAAAGAGACACAGAAATACAGAACAGACTTTTGAACTCTGTGGGAGAAGGTGAGGGTGGGATGTTTCAAAAGAACAGCATGTATACTATCTATGGTGAAACAGATCACCAGCCCAGGTGGGATGCATGAGACAAGTGCTTGGGCCTGGTGCACTGGGAAGACCCAGAGGAATCGGGTGGAGAGGGAGGTGGGAGGGGGGATCGGGATGGGGAATAAGTGTAAATCTATGGCTGATTCATATCAATGTATGACAAAACCCACTGAAATGTTGTGAAGTAATTAGCCTCCAACTAATAAAAAAATTTAAAAAAAAAAAAAACTAGAAAAAAAAAAAAAAAAAGTTAAGTACCAGCAGTGTATAAGGGATTCTTTAAGCCCAGATACTGAATAAGATCACATAGTTTGTGTAATAGAGACAAGATGATGTCTGAAGACTAAACCCTGAGTTATGCCAACATTTAAAGACTGGGGATATAAAGAATCTCTGGAAGAGAAAAAAAGCTACAAATAAGAAACCAAGCAGGCTTAAGGACAAAGTATAAATATATCCTGTTCAAGAGTCAGAAATGAAGAAATTGTTCCAAATAAGAAGATCAATAAATGCTGTTGAGAATAGATTATTATGAGGTTTGAAAGGGACCTTACTCAGGAATGTTCTGGCTGATTAAGATGTGCTATTTGGGTTCATCTCATGTCCTGAGTACTTTAAACGCAATGTATTTGAATTCATTTATGAAATTCAATTATAGCAGTGTTTCCAATATTACATACTTCATGTATTGTATACAGATAATTTTTAGGATTCTACAAACTCCATAAAGCCTACTGAAATTTCTTGTATTAAGTATTTTATTACTAATGATAAATATTAGGATTAAATACTTATTTTAAGATTAAAATTAAGTCAAGTTAAAGGTAAACATTAGCTCTAACTGGATAATGGAATATCATTAAACTAAATTGAGGGTTTGATAGTCAACATCAGTGTATACAGATAAGGATGCACATCCAGATAAAAAAATAATCCACAGTGACTAGACTCATCACATAATTTTTCCCACTCAACATTAATTTTGCCTTTGTTTTAGTCAATGTTGAATAATCCTAACAACTATATAAGGAATGAATAACTCATAGACTATATTAGTTGTTTCCTAATGAACCATTTCTATAATAAATTATCTTCAATTTCTCAAAGTCTTGGAAATATGTAACTAATCTTTTTGCCCAGAAACTATGAATAACTAATGACAAAGGACGAGAGCCTATTAAAATATTTTCTTAAAGAATGAAACAGTCTCATGAAGAGACTTCTCTGAAGATGTTATATGCTATAACCATGCCAAATAATTGAAATATGATGTCTTTGAACTATCTCTCTGATAAAATGGAAGTGAGGAAAATATTTAATTTATAAATCATTTCCCCTAAGGCTTTTTAAAGTAACATAGCACTCTCATGAGTGTGCCAGGCTGTGGAGTACCTCTCATTTACTTATGGCTGAGCAAATTCACAAGTTCAGATAGTTTTATCTCTATGATTCAAATCATTAAAAAAATGACATTTGGGAATTGACTCTATTCTAGTAGATGTGATAAGAGAACACAACCTCAAGAGTAAGTAATACCCATTTTATGTCAGAGTCAAATATTTCCATGATGAACAGAAAGTTACACAGATGATGAACAAAGACAGAGAAAGTTTCACACGTGAGGGAGGAGAAGACACTGAATATACAGACCATGCATCACCATTTGCCTCTACATCTCTGTGCAATTAGTAATATCTTTTATTTTCAAGCAAAATTGACTTCCCTACTCAAAGGAAATTCAGGAAATTAGTGGGGAGGATAGCTGAACAAGACATGATCCTCACAGGTGATCAATAAATGGTGACAGACTGACTAAGAAATGAGTTTCTATCATGACTCTTGTCAATAGCCAACATATGTGTGCGTGCGTGAGTGCGTGTCTCTGTGTGTGTGTTGTGTGAAAGGTACTTCTTAATCCTTAGGAGATTTCTGAAAAAGCATCCAACATAGAAATAGAGAAAGTAGGGTGAAGTCTGGGGAGACAGATGATTGGCAGCTGAAGAATTTCTCCATTGAAACATTGGGTTTGACACCAGGTTAGAGTGCAAAGCAGAGTTCTTTCCCATTAATACACAGACATTGACAGGACATCCAATTAAAGTGTAGAAGCAAGAAGCTATTGGACTTGGATAAAGCTTGGTAGAGGGTAGGAGGAAGAGTAAGGATCAACGTGATTTAAGAACAGAGAGCAACTAGTGTTCATTTCTAGAAACACCTCGTCTGAGTTTTTGCACAGAATAAATCATACTAAAATCTAGCAGATAAGGGCTCAATATTGTTGTCTCGGGAAAAGCAAAGGCAAAGAAAATAAAGTGAGAAGTGACAGTTAAGTGAAGTCTCAAGTCGTAATCCCACATCATTGGTCATGCTTGATTAAAGAGATTTCTGAGTGAGCTGAGTCCTTTTGAGGATAACAGTTGATTGGGGCCATTAATTATTTTTCTAAGTTTACATTAAAATTATTGTAACAGGCAGAATGCCAGTGTGTCTATATTGTATTATCAGCTAGAGAATATATTCCAGAGAGTGTTTATAAAGCTTTGTCAGACCATTACAAACTATTAGATCACAGTTTTTTGGGTTTTTTTTTTTTTTTTTTAAAGTAAGCAGACAGAAACAAGGCTTAACATAGTATATTAGGTTTCAACAAAGAATACATCTAGGTAACTTTTAAACTCATATTTATTTTCAGCTTGAGGAAACAGCTTTATTTTGTAACACTAAAATTTTAAGAAATACTCTAAGAAATCCCAGTCTTTAAATATATAATATAAATATATACAATAATAAATAAAATGTTAAATGCATTTTAAATTCAGCAATGTAAAATACAGCATATTTCCATATCATTTTGCTTCTGATTTTTGTTCTTTTATTTTGGTATGCTTTTTGTTAGAAATACACGACTAACACTCTTATACCATTATGCTTTTTATTGAAAAAAATATTATTGCATTGAACTACAGTCCAGGTAATTTACTGAATAACTAAAAAAGCTGCTTTGCATGTACAATAGTGCAATATACTTCACCACAGTATAATAAAAAATGTTTTGTACAGAGGATACAAAATAAAATTATTGGATTGTGTATGATATTGCTGGATTATTGTCCAGTTTAGTTACAAAGTAAATACTTTAAATAGAATTAAAGTGAGAATTTGTTTTAAAAAGCTACATAACCAGTTTATATTATTAGCTATGTTATCATTTCTCACAAATAGAAGGAACTGACAATTTCAGTTGGCAGAAAATAAATATTTATAGAAGTTGATTGTTTTAAAATGTGAATGTGTTTTGAAAAACATTATTCTGAACAAAGGTCAAGGTCTTTAACTAAAGACTAAAGAGTATATTTTTAAGAACACACACATATGCACACTCATATGTACACACACACACATTTTACAGATTCCAATTTGTCTGATTTATCTTTCTTTACTATTCTCGCTATTTAAGAAAGGGGGTGGGGTGCAAAATGAGGCATTGACTTCGGAAAAGGATTTAAGAAAAAGATTGAGAGGTCTCCCTCTGATTCAAGACTGCATAAAATGAAAAGAAGACCCTTTGGCTTATCTTTCTAATATTGGCTTATTCTAAACCTAACTGATTCAGCCACTGTTTCCATTTTAATACAGCTTAATCCAAAGCAACACAGCAATCACCTTCAAATGTCTACCTAATAGAAGAAGAAGATAATGTTTTGGCTGGAATGAAATGATAACCTTTGAAAATCCTCTAGACCCAGGAAAACATACGTTAGGAGTAAATTTAGTTTCAGTCTGAGACACAAGGGCAGTCAACTGTTTCCCTAACTACTGTGTGCATGTGGTCACATACTTGCTTTTTAATACTTTAGTTTCCAATGAGAGGACATTTCTTTTCAGGTGTTCATTCATTTAAGGAATCAAAATTAAAATTCTTCCTGACCCCTGCTGGGCCAGAGATAAGCACTTGGTCAGTTTTGCTCCTAAGTACATTAGCTACATACACTGATGTGTGAGATTTGTATTCTTTGGATCTGATACTCACATATATTTCTTCAGAATGTTTCAGAAAACCATCTTTCTGAAAACTCATGGAAAAGTTTTTAGGGAACATAGAAAACTATGCTACTGCTTTGAAATGTTTGGCAATGTCATTTCACTATTAAAATAGCAGTGAATTCTCCATACAGCCTGGGGAGGGCACTAGACGTTTCATTTATAGACATCTAGAACACTGGGAGTGGTACTCCACGAGGGAGAGCCATCTTCACTATCTCCAGTTATCGATCCAAATACTTGAAATACAAGTTTTTAGGTCAGCTTGAAAGTACTATGGTAAAATTCAGAAGCTGTGTTGCTGCCATTATTGGGAACTTTATATAAGTAACCAAAAATTTCATGCGCAAGGGAGACAGCCAGAGCTGGAAATACGATCCTGAGTAATTTTGCTTATTAAATATTTTGTTTAATGGGAAGGCTGTATAGGATTAATTTCTTTGAATATATTTCTATTCAGAAATAACAGGGAGATTCCATTAAGTCCTGGCAGAAACTGACGAAAAGGCGTTACTGTCAAAATCCATTTTCTATAAGTGAAATAGAAATTTCAGGGGATCATTCTATGAAATGTCTGCCTGAGTGAAAAATTCCTGGGAGCTGGGAATTTTCCAAACTACTCCCTATGTTCTAATTACTTCCTTTATTTTACAACATACATAAAAGTGAACTCAAAGGAAATACTGAAATGTAGTTTTTTATAACCCACTCTAATTTTTCTTGCTGAATATGACAGGGAATGAAAATGTAGATAAAGTTTTCCAAATTTACAGTTCTTTATACAAAGCATTTAATTTATTTAATGATCCCTTGAATCCAGTGAGGCTGGATTCCTTCTCAATCTCCAAGAAAAATATATTTATAGGTGTGTGAATGTATTTGTGTGTGTAAAGATTTCACAGTCTTTCTTAAAACATTTTCATTTTTAATTAAGCATTTATAGCTTAAGACACACAAAAATTTGTCTCTATGATCTAAGTGTGAAAGAGTAATCCCATAAAGAGAATAATTCCATAAAAACCAAGTAATAGGCATAAAAAGAAAGTCAACTGTTAAATAATTGTGCAAGTGAAAGAAACAAAGTTGAAAATAAAATCTGTCACAGTGGAAATCATTTAAAAATAATCTGTTTTATAATTCAATATATAATTAGGACTTTAATTTTCTTCCAAAGTATGCATCAAGTGAAATAAAAAACAAAAAACATTGAGCCCACATGACTAATTTGGGGAAGGTAAGAGAATGGCTCAGAATGTTCTCTGTAGCAGGAATATTTTGTGTATAATCAGATGCAAAAAATGTTAATTTAAAACTAAGCCCTATGAATCAACAATTTGGAAATTATACTAGAGAATAACTGGATATGTCATTGATTACAAGCAAAGATCTAGGAAAAGTATTCTGAAAAGCTCTAATTTTTTTTTGCTCATCCAAATATGCAAAAGTTCTTGAATATTTCAGGATGGAGATTTTACAACTTTATACAAAGAACTTAAATTGTTGAGTTATTCTTCATGTTGAGTCAACACCTACATTTTTGTAGTATTTGCCCTTTCTGCCTTAAAGAGAATAAATATGATCTTCCATTGTATACATTTCTATGCTACCTTTTAGATATTTAAAGTTAGAAAGTTATTCTCATATATTTCTTTTCACAGCAAGTGTTCTTTTCTTTGCAGTGCACATATTGATTTCTTTATTTTTCATATGGCAATTTACCAGAGTCTGTTCTACAAAGCATTAATTCCATGAGACAGTGCACAGGCAAAAAAAAAAAAAAAAATCTGTTTTCCTTACTTTTGGAAATTCAACATATTCTGTCCTTCTCCTGGAAATGTCTAGTGCATGCTGCTTGTCAAACATTCTGAGATACATCAAAATAAAGAACTAAAATTACTTAACCCAATATTTCTCTAGAATATTTAAAAATTTAACTTGTATTTAGTTAATAATTTTTGTTAATTCACAGAGCTGATGTTATTCATCAGTGTAAAAGCATAAAATTAATCTGATCTCTTAACTGATCACATCTGCCATTTATGGATCCAATTCAGTTTGCCAACAACTCTCTTGTGTCCTGGAACAGCACAGAGTTTTCCACAAATGGTCTATTCTATCCAAGTTCCAAAAAAATAAAAAATCCTTAAAGGATAAAAAGTGCTATATTATACTACACAAAAATATTATTTCAAAAAGGATTAGAGACTTGAATGTAAGATTGGAAAATGTGCAACGCCTTGAAGAAAACATAGGATGTAAATTTCTTGACATAGGTCTTAACAATGATTTTTTGGATATGACACCAAAATCTAAGACAAATAAAAGGAAAAATAAGCAAACAATAGTTCATCAAACTAAAAAGTTTCTGCACAGTAAAGGAAACCATCGACAAAATGGAAAGTCTAATCCATTGAATTGGAGAAAATATTTGTAAGTCATATATCTGATAAGATGTTAACATTCAAAATATATAAGGAATTCATAAAACTCAATAGCAAATTAAAATTATGATTAAAAAATGGGCAGAGGATCTGAACAAACAATTTTCAGAAGGTATACAAATAGCCAACACATGTATGGAAAGACTTGCAACATCACTAATCATCAGAAATAAAAATAAAAACCACAATGAGATATCACCTCACATTTGTTAGAATGGTTGCTATTTAAAAAGACAAGAGATAAAAGAGATGAAGAAAATGGAACCCTCATATACTGATAGTGGGAATATAGTGTAGTCATTATGGAAAAGAGTATGGAAACTCTTCAAAAAAGTAAAAATAGAACTACCATATGATCTAGTAATTCTACCTCTAGGTATTTAAAAAAGCAATATCAAAAACACTAATTTGAAAAGATACATGCATTTCCATGTTCATAGCAGTATTATTTACAATAGTCAAGACATGGAAACACCCTAAATGTCCATTGATGGATGAATGGATAAGGAAATGTGATATATATATAAATGTGTATATATATGTATACAATGGAATATTATTTATCAATAAAAAAGAATGAAATCTTGATATCTGCAACAACAGGGGTGAAACTAGAGGGCATTATACTAAGCAAAATAATTCAGAGAAAGTAAATACCATGTGATGGCACTTACAAGTGAAATCTAAAAATCAAAACAAAGCAACCATCAACACACAAAAACCTTAAACTCATGGATATAGAGAACAGATTGATGTTTGCCTGAGGCAGGGAGGTAGGGCTCAGAGGTTGTCAAAATGAAAGGGGTTTAAAAGCACAGATTTCCAGTTATAAAATGATTAAATCAAGGGTGTATAATGTACAGAACGGTGACTATAGTTAATAATACTGCATTGCATATGGGAAAGTAGCTAGGAGAGTGGATCTTGAAAGCACTCATGAGAAAGAATTTGTAATGATGTATGGTGATGAATGGTAACTGGACTTATGATGACCATTTTGTAATATAGCAAATAGCAAATGATTATGGTATATACCTTAAGTTAATGTTATGTAAGTTATATATTGATAAAAATAATCTTAAAAACATGAACGTCTTTTTACTAATTTTGTATAATTCCTATGATATAACCTAATATTTCATAACTTTTTGCAACTTTTTAAACATCATTGAATCATATGCAGCTTGAACCTACTAAACTCCTCATTTTATTGATGAACTAGAATTAGGCTCTGTCTCCCCAATAATCTACATGTACAAAGCTCTGTTAATTAAAGATAAATGTAGAATTTGATATTTATTTATGCTAAATTTCACCTTTCAAATTTTGTCCCATTTTATTCATTTTGGATTTATTTCACATTGCATTGTGCCATTCACTACATTCCTAGTCCTGGGCTTGTGTTTTCCTATTTGATAGACATGTCTTCCATGGTTTTGTCCCTGTTTATAAAAGATTGACTCTAACAGAGTACTACACAAAGACTTATAAGCAGTCTCTATAACCCTCTCTCAAGTTTGGAATTAGTCCAGGTCTCAATATATCTTTTTTAATTAGCACATTTGTCATACAGTGTTGACTACAATTCATAAGAATATTTATAAAATGTCTCTCTATAAAATACCCATACATTTTACTGTATTTTGCTCCCAGTCACTTCACCACATCTCTGGTGAAGATAACAAAGAAACACTACATGACTAATGAGATACTTAATTTTCTGTCTTCTTACCTGACTCAGCAACATGTGACAGAGTTGATCATTCTCACTTCTTTGAGTCACTTTCTTTACTTGCCTGATAGGCACACACATTTTTCTGAATTTTTCTATGAAACTTGAAAGTTCATCATGGTCTTGTTTTTAATGGGAAAAAAAAATCTGAAAAAGAATGGATATATGGTTCCTTCTACTTCCACTCTTAAAGTTAGAGTGACCTAGGGCTCAATCTCTGAACCTCTTATCCATCCTACCTATCCCTGTTGGTATTACTCAGGGTAATGGCTTCAGACTCTTTCTATAAATTAATAATTTCTGAAATTATTTGTCCTTTTCACACCTCTACTCAAACTTTAGATTCTTATTACCAACCACCAATGCAATGTTTCTACTTCAATATTTAAAAGGGATCTCAGAATAGTTAAATTAATTATCCTCCCATAGTGTTCTGCATTTCAATTAACAGTAAATCCATCCTTCTAGTCATTTGTAGAAAAAGTATGATGTTACCTCTGATTTCTTTCTTTGTCTTATACTTTACATCCAATAGGAAGCACATTTTCTCAGCCCTACACTCAAAATATCCAGGATCTTACCTCTTCTCAGTATTTCCACTAGATTAACCCTGAGCAAGCCATTGCATTCTCTTGTCAGAAACACTCAAAAAATGAAAGTATTAGTCACTCAGTCATATTCAACTCTTTGTGACCCCATGGACTGTAGACTTCCAGGCTCCTCTGTCCATGGAATTTTCCAGGCAAGAATACTGGAATGGGTTACTATTTCCTTCTCCAGGGGATCTTCCTGACCTGCAGTTTAATTATTGGCCTCTGTTCTCCAAATTCATTTCCCCAGCAACTATTCACAAAGCAATAGCTGAATGAGCCTGGTAAAATCTAGTTAAGAATCATGTTGCTCCTCTGCTAAAATTATCCAATAGCTTCTCATTTCACAGTAAAAGCCAGTCATTATAATGGTTGGTGTGATTCCCAATGGTTTTGCTCTAAATTTACTTCTCTAACCTTATCTCCCATAATTCTCTGAAACCCTCTTTCCTAGTCACAGTGCCTCATAGTATAAATTTGATGAGCACACACACAGAGTTGTTGATCTTAGCCTAGAATGCTCACTTCCTTCAGGTTACTGGTGAAATATCACTGTTACAGTACAGCTTCCTCTAACTAACCTACCTAAAATTGTATTTTAGCTACTACTCCTGACCAAGCATCTTTATCTGTTTTCCCTACTTATTTTCCTCAGTAGTATTTATCATCATCTAGCATAGTATTATATTATTTTAGTTGTCTATTCTGGTTTTTATTTCTATAACTCAGTTAGAATTAAATTACATTATGGCATTATCTTTTGTTTTGATTATTATTATATCCACAACAGTCAGATTACTGCCTAGCACATGGTCCTTAGTACATATTTGCTAAATAAGAAATAAAATAAAGTGAATACATGAGAAAAAAATTATTTTGCTTTCATACTATTTGGTTTTAGTGTACCTGTTAGTTACTAGTGACTGTCTTTTAATTAAAGACCATCATTAAATATTCTGCTTAAAATTTTATCTATAAATATGCTAACTTTAGATACCTGGAGAAACAGGCAAATTTGGTATTGGAGTACAGAATGAAGCAGAGCAAAGGCTAATAGAGTTTTGTCAAGAGAATGTACTGGTCATAGCAAACACCCTCTTCCAAAAACACAAGAGAAGATTCTACACATGGGCATCACCAGATGGTCAATACCAAAATCAGATTGATTACGTTCTTTGTAGCCAAAGATGGAGAAGCTCTATACAGTCAGCAAAAACAAGACTGGGAGCTGATGGTGGCTCAGATCATGAATTTCTTATTGCCAAATCTAGGCTGAAATTGAAAAGAGTAGGGAAAACCACTAGACCATTCAGGTATGACCTAAATCAAATCCCTTACAGTGGAAGTGACAAATAGATTCAAGGAATTAGATCTGGTAGACAGAGTGCCTGAAGAATTATGGAGGGAGTTTCATAACATTGTACAGGAGACAGGGATCAAGGCCATCCCCAAGAAAAAGAAATGCAAAAAGAAAAATGGTTGTCTGAGAAGGCCTTACAAATAGCTGAGAAAAGAAGAGAAGCAAAAAGCGAAGAAGAAAAGGAAATACATACCCATTTGAATAAAGAGTTCCAAAGAATAGCAAGGAGAGATAAGACAGCCCTCCTCAGTGATTGATGCAAGGAAATAGAGAAAAACAGTAGAATGGAAAGACTAGAGACCTCAAGAAAATTAGAGATACCAAGAGAATATTTCATGCAAAGATGGGTTCAATAAAGGACAGAAATGGTATCGACCTAACAGAAGCAAAAGATATTAAGAAGAGGTGGCAAGAATACACAGAAGAACTATACAAAAAAAGATCTTCACAACCCACATAATCATGATGGTATAATCACTCACCTAGAGTCAGACATCCTGGAATGTGAAGTCAAGTGGGCTTTAGGAAGCATCACTATGAACAAAGCTAGTGGAGGTGAATTCCAGTTGAGCTATTTCAAATCCTAAAAGATGATGCTGTGAAAGTGCTGCACTCAATATGCCAGCAAATTTGGATAACTCAGCATTGGCCACAGGCCTGGAAAAAGTCAGTCTTCATTCCAATCCCAAAGAAAGGCAATGACAAAGAATGCTCAAGCTACTGCACAATTGCACTTATCTCACATGCTAGTAAAGTAATGCTCAAAATTCTCCAAGCCAAGCTTCAACAGTACGTGAACCATGAAATTCCAGAGGATCAAACTGGATTTAGAAAAGGCAGAGGAACCAGAGATCAAATTGCTAACATCTGTTGGATTATTGAAAAGGCAAGAGAGCTCCAGAAGATATCTATTTCTGCTCTATTGACTATGCCAAAGCCTTTGACAAACTGTGGAAAATTCTGAAGCAGATGGGAATACTAGACCTCCTGACCTGCCTCCTGAGATATCTGTTTGCAGTTCAGGAAGCAACAGTTAGAACTGGACATGGAACAAGGAACTGGTTCCAAATAGAGAAAGGAGTATGTCAAGGCTATGCATTGTCACTGTGCTTATTTATTTTGTATGCAGAGTACATCATGAGAAATGCTGGGCTGGATGAAGCACAAGCTGGAATCAAGATTGCCAGAAGAAATATCAATAACCTCAGATATGCAATGACACCACCCTTATGGCAGAAAGTGAAGAAGAATTAAAGATCCTCTTGAAAGTGAAAGGGGAAAGTTAAAAAGTTGGCTTAAAATAACATTCAGAAAATTAATATCATGGCATCTGGTCCCATCACTCCATGGCAAATAGATGGGGAAATAGTGGAAACTGTGACAGACTTTATCTTTGGGGGATACAATATCACTGTAGATGGTGACTGCAGCCATGAAATTAAAAGACATTTGCACCTTGGAAGAAAAGTTATGACCAACCTAGACAGCATATTAAAAAGCAGAGACATTATTTTGCCGACAAAGGTCCGTTGAGTCAAACCTGTATTTTTTCTAGTAGACATGTATGGATGTGAGAGTTGGATCATAAAGAAAGCTGAGCGCTGAAGAATTAATGCTTTTGAACTGTGGTGTTGGAGAAGACTCTTGAGAGTCCCTTGGACTGCAAGGAGATCCAACCAGTCCATCCTAACAGAAATCAGTCCTGAATATTCACTGGAAGGACTGATGCTGAAGCTGAATCTTCAACACTTTGGCCACCTGATGGGAAGAATGACTCATTTGAAAAGACCCTGATGCTGGGAAAGACTGAAGGCGGGAGAAGGGGATGACAGAGGATGAGATGGTTGGATGACATCACCGACTCATTGCACATGAGGTTAATTAAACTCTGGGAGTTGGTGATGGATAGGGTAGTCTGGTGTGCTGCAGTCCGTGGGGTCACAAAGAGTCAGA